>NW_026623680.1:513750-585727 GCF_030028575.1 Malurus melanocephalus | reverse complement strand
CCCCACAGTGGGGCAGGGGAAGGACTCTTCTCCCTGAGCTGACCATAAGCCCTATGCCCCATCTCCCTCCACCTCTAGGGGAGGAGATAAAGCTGGGGGAGGAAGGTGTTTTAAAGATTTTATTTTACTTCTCTTTATCTTGCTTTGATTTTGTTAGTAATAGATCTAATAAATATCTTCAACACAAGTCTGTTTTGCCCATGACAGTATTTGGTGAGTGATCCCTACATCCTTCTCTCAGCTCATAAGCTTTTGATTATATTTCCCCTCCCCTTTCAAGCTTCAGAGGGGTGACAGAGAGGCTTTGGTGGGTGCCTGACACTCAACCAGGGTCAGATTCTAGATTCCTCAATACTCCTGCTCTAAAATATCCCTAGAATTAGTTTTGCTTAGAAGTWAAGGCTTTTCTTCTAAGTAGTTACAGAACATATTTTACCAACCTAGGAAAATCTTGACTTGCTTATTTTAATAAGAACTTCCCAGACACAGAATATGAGTTGAAGTTCAAAAGTTTAGYTCATTTTAAAGTATGTATTATCACTTTGAAAATGGAAATATAAAAAGAGGACACCTGACAAATTAATACATCTTCAGCAACTGATACTGTGAGATTTCACAGCCTATTAAACAGTCCAGGAACTTATTCARGACCAGTTAGGTTTTACAGGTGTTATAAAAGGTTATAGGTTTCATTGTTTTATTATTAAAGATCAAGAAGACCATGAAATCTTGTCTTTCTAGAAGACTCAGACTAACAATGCAGTTTAAATTCATTAGTTACACAGTTTGAACCAAATTGGTCAAATGYTAAGATAATTAGTTGAATCAGGTTTGAAGTTGGAACACATTGAACAGGGTTCTCATGGGAGCTGGCAAGAATGAAGGGAAGATGTGCAGAGAACAAGAAATTGCAGTTACATATTACTACAGAGAGCAATATCAAAGCACATAATAATASTAACAGTATTATTCAGACTTGGATAAATGTATCATGGATAAATTATCATGGACTTTATTAGAAGAATAAAGAAATTGTCAGGATTAGAGAACTGTCTGCTTACTCAAGCTTTTCTATCTGAAGGAAAGAATTCTTTCTCGTAATGATAAAAATAATTTCTTCTGAAAGCCAATATGAATAATATTACCACGCTGACCAGTGATACACAACTAATTTTTGATGCTGTGTTATTTCATCCAGTTTTGCTCAGGTTTTATATCACCTGCTCCTGCAGCCCACAACTCAACTGCTTGTCAGGAAATCCCAAATACATCACCAAACTGCTGTTATGAGTTCTGCCCCTTAGCAAATACTTTAGCACTATATTTTAAAATGGAGCAGCAATTCTAAGATGATTTGACATGATGAATTTTTTCACCCTCACGAGCAGGAATGGCTTTTTAAGGTTACTTAGATGACTTTTATTTTCTACATTTTAAAAAAAAATATATATTCCATTTTCTTTTAAGCTGAAGGTCATATTCTTTATTTTCTTTTAATGGCAAGTATAAAAAAATTTTATTACACAGGAAAAATTTTTATTTCTCTATAACAAGGTTTGAGAAGCTGAAAGTGCTTCATATAAAAAGTTATTAAAACTAAATATTATGCCTGCTCAAAAGCTACATTTCAGACATCATCAGAAGCTTAAATTATTCTTTTCTTGTAATTACAGCAAGCTTTAACACATATATTAATCAYACAATGACTAAATCTTAGAATTGAATAAAATTAATAAGAAGTAATTCTTGGCTGAAAATCTATACAGAAAATGCAAGCAGCCCATACATATAAATACAACCCAATGCAAGCAGCARTAACTTAAAGTTCCATAACCCTTGCATCAAAATGATATAAAATGCAGTTTTATGTTTAGAAAAAAAAGCTGCAGGGTGGAATTATTTAACCCTCAAAATAGTTGCTTGAGTGAAAATAATAAGTACAGGAATGACTTTTAATCACAGCAGTGCCTATCTCTGTTTCTCTTGCATACACCCTCCCATCCCATCCCATCCCATCCCATCCCATCCCATCCCATCCCATCCCATCCCATCCCATCCCAGGGAGAGATGAATGAGAGATGAGTTACCAGTGGATATGAATGAGATCTTGAAACAAGACCTTAAAACAGACGTTTAGATTAATTTTACCTTGAAGATCAAAGCTGAATTTTTTAGTTATGAATTACAATTCATTGAAAAAAAAAAAAAATTTCCACTTTCCATTTTCATTTTTTTCAGAGTGACTCTTGTCACTCCTTTACCCAACTATTTTGAGGTTTGTGTCTTATATCCAGCTTTGTCAGTCTGGAACCTTCCCCCAGATTAATCTGAATTGCACACATTACCCGTTTTCTTCTTCATCGATGAGGAATATATTCCCTAAAAGTGACATTGGCTTATATGATCTGAAGCTGATGTGGAGAATCAGTTCATTTGCTGTGCCATCTGATGAAAGAACAATATCTTGTCCCTTAAGGAACTGCACAGAAAAAGGGTAAATCCTGGTACCATCTCCAAATTCAAAATCAGGAAGCTGAAGTCGAAGTCGTGATGGCCTGTGTTAAAAATTAACAGTAGATGTTTGTGGACACATGATTACAGTAATAAAGTTGATTCACACATTCACAAAACTCTTTCACAGTTAAATACAGAATAATAACTTCAGTTCTAAAGTGCAAATCAAATTAAACTAACWGAAAAATAATAAAATTCTTTTATCATTTAGATGCCAGTTTGTTTTCTTTGATTGTATCTGAACATTTTATGCTGGTCACAATATCTCAACATCCAAATGAAGAACTTAGTTTCTACTAAGTGTGCTGCAAAAGGCATAAACAGGCTTCTGAAATTTAAAACCTGCATTAATATTCATTAAACTGCATTATTGCACAAATAAGTTAAAACAAGTCTTAAAGGAGAAATATTAAGGGGAAATTTTTGAAGATACTTWAGATGCTTTCCCCAGTGATGTGGTCATGGGCTTCAGCTCTGAAATGAGAAGATCCCATCTGGAATCCCTTCAGTTCCAACCACTGAATTACTGACAACAGACAAATCACTTGATAAATCAGCACAACAAGACAATAATCTGAAGGTAATTTCWTTAATTTACAACAACAGGAAATATTTGCTCTAATTCTGGTATTTAAATGATAACTACATAAGCATTACAAACAAACATTACTTCTCTTTAATAATTACAAATGGAAAAGCATCTTAAAAATTTGAATAGCTGGGATACTGGTTATGCTACATTATAGGAAAATTACAAAAAGTCTCCATTTTAAATTCAACAGGATTAAGTGGATGATCCATAGAAAAATAAAAAATATACAGATTTTCTACTGTAACAAGCGACAGGATTAAAACATTTCTGCTGTCCTTTTTAATAAAACCTTGCATAGAAAGGAGAAAAAAAAAATGGAAACCCCATCAACTGCTCAAGCAGCTACATCTCAAACCCATGGAGTAGAGAAAATAAAACAACAGAAAGATTGTATCTTATCACAATGTGAAAAACAGAAATAAGGCTATAATCTTAGTATCTGSCTAAACTCAACAAAAGATCAAAGTAAGTCTCTTTTAATTTTTGTGCTATCCATAGTAATTTTTTATTTCTGATATAATTCATAGAGTGAAGATATCAGAAGATAGACACTTCATGAAACAGAAATGTCTGAAGACAAAACAAAGGCTTGTTGAATACACAACAGTATTAATTAAATTAATTTTCTCTTAAACATGCAGATTCTTCTGCTGGGCAGAAAATTAATACCAACCTTCACAAACAATTTATTCACTTTTTCAGAACTGAACAAAACCAAGGATTTATTCAGGATTTCTTTAATAAATTTACTTTGAGATTTTTACCTTATAAAATCTTGTGGAATGATAGTGATGGTTCCTTCAGTTTCCACACCCAGAGGAACTGGCATCAGCATTAAAAAAGGGGGATGAAACTCGATTTTTGGTGCCTTCACAGTCCCACACACTCTTAGGCAGTATTGTGATGGTTCTTTTTTTAGACACAAGAATATTTCAGATGTATATGTCCCTGGAGAAGCTGTTCAAAAGTTTTTTAAAAAAAATATATGTTACCATAAATGCAGGCAAGTAAAGGAGATATAGTAAGACGGTTTGGGTTGGATTTTTTGTTATTAATTTTTTTTAAAGTTTAGTACTGCTTGCTTTCTCAAAATGTAGTTTAGCATAACACAAATATATCAGGAGAATACTTGTTAAGCAAGCTCAAATTACCCGCCTGTAACAAACCAAAAATTCACTTTTTTTTTAACTTGTCAGAACTTTTCAAAGTCTGAGTTCTTAATTTATTGCACTAATAGTCCATTATATATGATACCAATACAGCAGCAGAATTTTCAGACTTGCAGTCATACTTTGAATTACAGTAATTACAGTAATTAACACACAGAATGTTTATTTTATAAAGGAATAACTATTGGAAGTATCTGACTGCCAAAACAATGCAAACTTGGTGCCTTTTAAGAAGGCAAATACTGCATTTCAAAGATGGAACCAAAACCTACAGTGTGATCAAGCAGCCTCACACAAGCCAGTAGGAGGTTCTACTCTCCACTGAGAGAATCTCCCATTCCACAGAATCATTTAGGTGGGAAAATATCTTTAAGATCATCAAGTCCCACTGCAACCCTAACATTGCCAAGTCCACCAAAAAAAAAAAAAAAAAAAAAAAAAAAAAAAAAAAAAAAAAAAAAAAAAAAAAAAAAAAAAAAAAAAAAAAAAAAAAATAGAAGGGATGAAAAAATATCTTTCTCCAGGTGTTTACTCCAACACACGACAACAGCAAAGATAAAGATTTCCTTGTGCTCTGCCCCTTCTCAGGCCACCTTGCTTAGTGCTGCAAGGAAGTTCTCTCTAGGATGGAAAACCACATTTTCTTTCACTGATACAGGGACCAAAGTGCTTCCTTCCACAYTAGGAAAATTATATTCCAAACCATCCAGTGCCATTTACCCAACTTTCAGACACTCCCACTGCTGAAGAGCTAACAAAATAGGCAGTTTTGAGGGCAAACTAATGAACAACTCCTGCATTTAGAAATAAATCTACAATGAATTGTTGTAAAACAACCAAAAAAAATTAAATCTTTGAATTTCTGAGAAAAACACCTTTCMCTTTGATTCCCTCAATCAGATCAGTAAACATCCATGGCAAAAAAAATAATTTCTATTTTATGTGTCTGCATGAATACGTACATGTCACTGAATAAAATACACAACAGGGTTCTTCTGAGATTATCTCAGATCATTACTTTCACAGACTGAGAAACAGCTGTCATTGTTTACATATAAAAAGAAGAAAATCTAGTGTCTTCAAAATATTTGGCTTATTCCCTTCGTGTAAGAGTTAATTTCTTAATGGAGGTGACAACAGAATAGCTTCACAGAAGCTGCTATGTCACCAGAACATGACCTGCAGATTCCTTCATTTCAGACTAGAAAACATGAAAATGGTGAAGTGAAAACCAGAACTGATGGGAACCTGGCTGCACCGTTTGGAACATCTGACTAATTCTATGTTAAAGGGAAAACAGCTTTAGGAGACAATACTGCTGAGAAGGCTAAAAAATATTCTCCTTCTAGTTTTTGATACAACAGAAACACATCTTCCTCTGGCACTTGGCCCCTCTATGAAGGAAAGGCGAGAAAGCATCAAAAAAAAAGCCATGGAGATGGTTGAAGAGCCAAACAGGGTATTTCTTACAAGCTTGTAACAAAGAATGTTCTATACAAGCTCCTCCCATGTAYGAGCCTGTCCTGCAGCTGTGCTGTATAAACCATATTCTTGTGTCCCCTCCTCATCCATATGCATGGCACATGGTGAAGTGAAAGGCCACAACCAATAAATACCATAGGGATGGAGCACATGAAGGAAGAAAAGCCATGGAGCATATGTCAGTACCAAAGAAKGTGCAATTTTCATTAACTCATGTTTTAAATATTTGTATTTGCCATAGTTTCAAAGCTAGAAAACAGAAGTGTTAAGCTTTTCTCATACAAATTTTCCATCTATTCTTTCTATGCCCTAGAATCCCTGGCTCACTCAAAGAGCAGAAGAACAGACAGTGCCCATCCAGCATCCCTGATCATTCTGTGTGTGGCTCCACACATTTACTAACATCAAAATCCAGCACAGTATCTAAACCAATAAATTACTGTTAAAGTCAGAAACACCAGGATGCTGCAACACCATTATCATTTTAAACAGACACAAAGACAAAAAAAAAAAAGTGAATTCAGTCATTTATTAAAATTTGTTCATTGTTTTGGAATGTCTAGGACCAATGCTTTCCRGATATTTCATGTTAAATAAATTACTTTGAAATTAATGAGAATTATGTCCTGAGCTGACAGCTGAAGTCATGAATTTATTCTACTCCTCACACCTTTCTTGACCACTGTCAAAGCCTGGGCTGCTGTTACCACTCTAATATACCACCATTAATTTCTAGTCCAGCAGATGTGAAAATTTTCCTTGGGGATACTTAATGATACTTACAAATTTGTCAATCTAAATCTGTCAAGGGCTAGCAAAATCTGTAGAACTGCATAGGAATTCTTCTCTTCTCCCGAAACATTAAGTCTGCTGTAGCATGGGTTTCGATCTTCTTAGGGTGGATGAGAAGCAAGGAAAACCACCATCTGCTCTTCTCACCCTCTTAAGTTTTTATTAGATGCAGTTCCTGCATTTGTCTCCCAAAAGCACATTTTCAGTTTAGTTGCCTTGGACCTYATTAATTTAGGTGTTACTGTGTCTATACTCCTTTAGCATGAATAGACACCACTGAGACATTTGCATTCACTGAAATACAGATTTCAAGGCAGAAAAGGCACAGCTAGCTAGAACTTACAGGTGTCCTACCAAAAAAAAAAAGTAATAATTTCTTCACAGAAATTGTTAAAGGTCACAGCTAGTTAATATCTTGCTGTTGCAGAAAAAACAAACAAACAAACAAACAAACAAATAAAAAAAAAAACCACACACAACCAAAGTTGTCTTTTGTGCCCACAATATAATCATCACATCTTCCAGGGCCTCTGAATTCCTAGTGAAGGAATCCAAAAGCACAAATTCATTGTAACTTCCTTTGCTGGAGAATTTTTTTTTTTCACATCAAAATTAGATATAGTGACATTTTTTTAATACACTTAATGGATTGCACTATAAAACAGCAGAAGAGGACCATATTAATATGTCTTCGGTTCTTGAAAATCTCTATTTTTAGAATAGTTKTTTAACGAGTAGCATCATTTTACCACACACATAAGCTCTTCCATTTAATTAAACACTGCAGTTTACTAAAGCATTTTCTACTCTATCATAACTGCTGCAGCAWATTTAAATAAATTATCCTAAACAAATTACCCTAATGCATACTCAAAGTTCATTTTAAGGTTTGTTCACCCCCCACATACCACAACTTWCCAGTACAAATCTATGAAGGTGATTAGCACCCCATGTTCATTAAATGGGTCTCTGGGGGTTTTCATGTACCTAATGCTCTCTTACTAAAAAGAGTAATGATATTCACTGAAGGTACAGCACAAATAGGCTATAAATCATGGGAAAATACTTAGAACACTGAATTAAGGGTAATTGATCTTTGCAGTTATTTATGATTTTCTGTCAACAAAAGATATGGGAACACAGCAAAAATACAGATAACTTCAAATTACAGTAATTTATCAGTAATATTTACATATATACACATCTGCATTTACAAATGCAATTTATCCAGTAATTCAAAAYATTGGCTTTTATTTTTATGCTGTTCTCTGCTTCACAGTCTGCAAAAAAAGCAACTCCAAGCGATGCGTGCAAATAAACACTGCTCTTTCATATTCACATTTACAGAACGATATTTAATGCAGTCTTCTCAATTTATCATACAGAGTCATGGCAAAAGTCTTAAATTCATATTTTTCTTTATTTATATTACATTTTTTCCAGTGCCTAATCRAAGTTAGAGATTTCAATGCTATGATAAAGAGTAACACCAACATCTTTCTTTAGAAGAGGGATGCTCACTTGCTGAATCAGGATCAGATCCAATTGACACAACTTTTCTTCCCCTTGACAATGCTGCAGCCCCAAAAGCACWGCACTGAAAATATCAACAGGATGGGGTTCTGTGGGCCTCAGCTGCATTTGCTGGTGGGATTTATCAGCTCAAATAYAGTGTTACACCCTATGAATCCATGAATCTTGTATATCACTGTCTACCCTAAACACTTGGCTCAAAATGAAGTAGAATCCTAATTTTCCTACTCTTCTATTCCTTTTCTGGAGTTATGTGGTTGATTACCATGCTCCCAAGCTTTGTTAGAAATCTATTTTACATATTTTTCTTAGGGACTCATTGCCTGAGCAGTCTACTTCAAAAAATACCATAGATAAGTGATTTTATATCTCATTGTAGTAGGAAATTTCTATTCTTATCTGAATTATGGCTACCCAGAAAAAGGTTCACATGCATTTCAAGTACCCTTGGAACAATTTATTACCTAAGTCAGTCAATGTAAATGCACCTGAAGAAGCAGCAYTGAAAATGATACAGCTATTCCAGCCTTTGAAACTTTATGTAGAAAAAAATTATGCACTCTATGTGCAAAGCAAACTTYTCAAATAATGCAATTTCAAAAACAGTGATTCTATGCTTTTTGTGAGGCCTGCAGCTGTCTTTGGTTCTGATTTTTTCAGAACCAAAAAAACCTTACGTTGACCAAAATCAGTACTAATATTGATTCATCATAAAAACCCATTAAAACATACCTATGAAAACACTCAAACTATCTATAGAGGAATTCATAAAAATACTTACGAGGGCAGAAAAACACAKTAATCTTGATTTTTTGTCCTCTAGGAAGACGTCCAGCCTTCAGATCAAATTTGAAAATACCATCTTCTATATTTTTGTCTTCATCATCAAAACTCAATTTCCATCCCACATCCTGTACTGAGACATTCTTCACRACAAAGTTCTGTAAATATTTTCAGAAAAGGAGTAGATCGTGAAAGAGGGGAAGCAGCAAACATGGTGATACTTTTCACATTACTCTCTCCTAAACATTCTTTGTGCAACCACATCAGAGGGAAAGCAAGACAGCATCAGAAAGCAATGAAGAACTCAGTTCCTTATATCTGTGAACTGCAAAGGTGAGCATGCCTCTCTGCACAGACTAGATGCTTTCCAGACACTCACCACATTCACAAAGAGAATACTTTCTTTCTAGAATGGAAAAACCTCATTTATGTGAGGTAAATAAATCAAAGCATTACAGTGGGAGTGCTTAGCCAAACAGAATTGAGGACTTATTCCTGATAAAAATGAAGCACAGCAAGCACTGAACGGGTGGCTCACATTTAGACTTACGGGTGGAGATGCTGAAAATGGAAGTTCAGAACAGGTTTTCATAACCCATTCTTTCAATTCAATAAGATGACAGTGGAAACAAAAAAAAAATCCTTTATCTCAGTTACTCTCTCAGCTTTTGAAACATCCCTGGCTAAAAAAATGACTTGACTTTGTATTACCATTGTTTCCTGAAGGCACTTGGAAAAGCATTTCAAGTCTTTCCATCATTGCCAAAATAACTTTTTATCCTTTACAACAAAGCCCTCAGGCATTTCTGTTATGGCATGTTTTGCATTCATACAAATTACCTGTGTTATAAATATTCTATTTAATGCCTTTTTTTCCTATTAAGCCCTAAAACAAAGGTTTTTTTGGGAGTGTCAGTTGGCGCAGTCAGTACCAACCAAAGCACAGCAGTTTCACTGTGTGGTCCACCATGGCACAAATCAGTTGTATCCTGGCAGCATCACTGTCTCCTTTACTGGCATAGGCAGACACAGAAGATCTTCAGAATGACTCTGTTTATATCTATTTCTTACACAATAACACAATAACTTATAATAACTAACACAATAGTTAATTGCTCATGATGCACACACTCATATTGTTAGAGTTAGCACAAGCCCAATTTCAGATTTTGGAAACATTTATAGTGATTAAAAGACAAAGATGAAATCCAAAACTGAACCAAATGACAATGGCGATGTCATTACCTGAGATTCCACATTCCGATCAGCAACATTGAAACTCATGTTACTTGAATGTTGTTCAAATTTAAGTTCCATTGCAGAGAACTCCAATAGTAATCCAAGTGCTATTGAAAAACATAATTTAAAATCTTTATATTATAAAATCTTTATAATATTTAAAATGTTTATGTCATTTGACATATTTTCTCAAAGAACTTTCATAAAATCTTTGCACATGTTTAGTAAGAAAATTTTCTCCCTTTTATGTTGCTCCTATACGATATATATCCATGATTATTTTAATTTAACTTTGTCCCATCCTGTGATTATTTAGTCACATTAAAATTATTTAGGTTTTATATCTACCAGACATACAGCACTTCTCCTTCATATCACGAGAGCTACATGATCTTCCCTACTGCAGATAAATGTACTTATAATTCTGATGGTAATCATTAGACCAGACTTGGAAGATTTTGTATTAAACAGCGTTTCTCTTCATTTCATAGAGCTGCAGCAAAGAAATCATCACAAAGGATGAAGTTTTAAAGTGGGAGTTTCAAAAACAAAGGTTTGTGTGCCCAGAGCCTCATCTTACTTTTTGGAAACAATACTGGAAATGAACCTAGCAAGCACACAGGATTCTTTTATTAAAATCTGCAAGTCTGCTCCCTGCCCAATGTTGATCAATTCTCTTCTCCTCCTAAAAAAACCCACAGAATTTCCTAATCACATATATCACATTATTTAAACAATATTATTTGTATTTCTGTGCACATAAACTCTCTAAAGTACTCTTGTTTCAAAGTAACAGAATCTGCTGGAACGCTTCCACCAATAAGCAACTATGTTAATCACAAAGTCCTCAGCTCTCAGAAACTGCCTGTATCAGGAGAATGCAGCACAACTGAAAYGCTGAAGGAAAGGAGATTATCTTCCCAACCAAAAAAAGATTGTAAGATGGATTATTAAAACATGTGTCAGCTCCCATGAGGCCATTACACTGAAAATACAAACTCTTCCTTTGTACCAGGCTGAGATTAGGCTTGTGTCTTTTCCAGTTGAATTYTCTATCCTGATTTGTTTCAGATTTTTCTCTTTCAGGTCGTTCTTACATAAACACGTTCCAAGGGAAAAATCTTGTATTTAAGTAAGAGACCTGCTTTCCTTCCCAGGTGCTGAAACAGTCTGAAAACTTTGTCTAAAAAAAAAATAATCAAAAAGAGATTCTTGGCCTACACATGTAAAAATTTGAAAAAATTCTACACAGCAGAAATACGAATTTGTGATAAAATTTGGTAAGAGTGTCAATTATCCAGTCGATTTAATGACTGCATCTATTTCATGAAGAAAGGGAAAAGGAAATAAACGTTTTCTTTCTTCTTCACATTACTTAAATCACTTCTGCACTACAAATTTGTGACTTGGATTAATATTTTTACTTAGAGATGTGTTTCTTAATAATCTCATATATATATGTACATTCATCTTTATTCTATGAATTCCTAAATTAAACATATTTTATAAAAATTCAATATTAATTTGCTTCCATAACAGGATCTAAAGAAAGTCTCTCAGATTTCTTTGATATTTTAAAAGATCTCAAAAGAAATAAGTTAAAGCTAMACAGAAAAACAAAGRAAAAAAAATCCAAACATAGACCAAACCTAATAAATTGGAATTGCTTTAACCTCACATTACACATTTATTTGGCTAGGTCTTCCTCAGTGGAGGAAAACAACCAAGAGGTTTAAACATTATACAAAATTCATTCTAGGAAGACACTCTGTACTTTACTCTCATCTCAAATAAATAGTGATTATACATTAAAAATTGAGATTAGGAAGGCCATTGTATTCAAATATTCACCATTTATACATCTAYGTGAGTGTAAGAGTAAGACAGGAGACTAAAGAGAACCACAAATTATTTCTGAGAAAAGYAGAGAGGAATTATTTAAGATATCAATTTCTTTGCTGCAGGCAAATGGCCTGTAACTTTGGCTATGAACAACCTCTGACAAGACAGATGGGATCAGGGCCATTCAGAGGCATTTTAAAGGAGTTTTAAATACAGCTAGAGATCATACTTTTGACAGGAGAAGACTAAAAATAAGTATGACTAACATTCTACTTTTCTATACTTTTCAGAGGAAAGTACTGTMATTCCTGGCATGCAATTTGCATGATGAGGCCTAGAAATACTAACAAATGGGTAGAAACAAAAAAGAGTTTTGGTACACTATTTTTATTTAAGGCAAATGGCTATCTAAAAAAATATTTTCTGCCCATGCCATAATTTTGTATAATTATATGCCCATGCCATAATTTTGTATAGAAAGTTCAGCTTTAAGCATATTTAAAAACACAAATCAAAACTTACAAATTTTGCAAGTTTCCAATAAATGTGCAAACTGAACAAACTCCAATTAAGTATCAATTCTCTGAAAAGCTAAAATATCACTCCAAGTCCAAGTATCCAGCAGGTCTTTAAGGTCCTRGTTTACCCACCAATTGCTCTGACCCTACAGAATGGAAAACCCATAGTGGATGAGGGTGGCTCAGGATCGCTGCTGCGTTTCGGAGGCACAGGAGGAGCTGCAGGTGCAGAACTGACCCGGGGAATAACCATTGGAAGAACRAAGTCATATACTGCCACCTAAAGGGAAAAAAAGAAAAAAAAAAATCGTTGTGGTCATTTTCCCAAAGAAATCATAGGTACCTCTTGAACCATCTGAGTGGTTTACTATTTCTGCAGGATTATTGCAATTTTGGACCTGATTATGATATTAATAGGATGTTAATTTATTAGAACTCAGAATCAGTTCTCCAAGTAAGCAAAGCCCAGGTTATTTTTCCCTCTTTAAGGAAAAGCTCTATGACCAAAAATATCAGACAAGGCCTCTGGGAAATCATAGGGCTGTGTTACACTCCACCACTCTCATGAGTGAAAAAAGTCTGGAGCCGTGGTCCAAACGCAGAAGCTCCTCTGAGCAAAGAGGAGGGAAAATGAAGCTACACAAGTTATGGAAGCCTTTCTMAAAGGCTGAAGAGCAAAAGTCAACCATTACAGTACACCCAGAATAAACAAAATGGACTCTGATATCAAAGCTGGAGCATGGGTTAAAACTGAGAAATCCTGGGGGAAAAGTTAGTCTTAAAACCTTTGTCATTAAATGTCACTGAATTCTAGGAGTCTAAATTCCAGTGATTTTGATCCTCATTTTATCTTTGCCATCACATTCCCAAGTGGGGTTCAGAACTTAAAAGTTGGCAAGTTTTGCAACAGAATACTTTTTTTTTGACATACTGTGGCCTCAGAAAAGCCAAATTTATTTCAAAATGCACTTTCAAGGAGATATTTCTTGACTCTAGCTCTGTCTTTCCAAGGACCAACACATTAAGATGGCATGCTCTCCAGACAAAAGGTGTGGATAACTTTAATAAAAGTAATGGTAAAAAAAAACCCCAAAACTTCTGCACTAGAACCACTGTTTGAGTCCTTCAAATTCTGTTTTCACCTTGAAGGCCACTGAAATCTCAGAAAGGAATTAGACCTATAAAATCTTCATGCTGCTTAACAAAAGCAGTAAAACCAGCTATATAAAGATGTTATGAATCGTTTAAAAGCTTTCCAAAACTGCACAAAATAGTGCATCATTCTTCACTTTCACATCTGTGGTAGCAAGTGGAATACATAAATAACAGGAARGAAAAACTAAATCGTCCTAAGCCAGGAACGTTTTGTCTATTTGTGCTTAGCTCAAGGAAAGCATGGAATGARGGCAAATTTTTGTAGCGAGATCACCAGAGTCCCCTGTTTTATATTGATACTTCAAATCTAATAATGATTAGTTTTTATAATATATAACTGGCTTTTCAAAATAAACATTTAAATTTTTTTGGTAACTAATGCTCAAGATATGTCATAAAAAAGATCGAGTAAGAATTTCCTGATTTGATTTACATGCTCTTCTATTTTTAGTACCTCAAGTCACCCACATCATGATACTTCATCAAGTTACATCTTCAAAATATGTCCTTGTAAAAAAACTAAGTTTGGTGAGATTAAAATGTTTAGTCTGTTATAGATATCATGACAGCACTGGCTGTGCAAAGGAGTGCAGTTTAGCACTGCAATTGTTCTTCATCAATGCTGCTATGTTTAGGTCAGAAAACAAAAGATGGAATCCCTTTATCCCTCTCCCAAAGCAGCAAATCAAAACCTGTTTTTCATCCCAGCTATCAGGAAAATTTGTTTTTGTCTAACTATGCAACAAGGGGGTTATTTTCTAAGAACTGGTAAACAAAAGCAAATACATGAAAGACTCAATTCACTACATGTAGATCATGACATTCACTAAAAACCTACATTTGCTATGAATTACAATGGTGCAAATTTTCAGAGCCAACATAATTCATCAAAATGAAATTATATAATTGAGAACAAATCATAGATCTTTTATTTTATTCATACATTAACTGCACATTATCTAAATTACATTACAAATGAAAAATCCTTTAAAAATTCTATATAAGTKGAAAACATAATTCATACACATACACATATTGCTGAAACAGAATTAAAAATTAATTTCAGTTATTAGGATTTCACTTTGCAAGTAGAATMATTATGTTTCTTTCTATAAATATTAAAAAACTCTTTATGATTAATTTTTCATTTTTCAAACTCCATAATAGAAAATTCCCTTTTGCAAGATTACATACTTAAAAAACTAATTACAATATTTTTAAAATAAATCCTTAGACTATTATTGGACTTACACTCGCCTTTTAGATAATTTATGAATACTTTATAGTTACTTATGTATTGAGRTATTTTCCTGAAGCTGCATTTAACCTCACACACCAGAGAACATGGGAAGGGCAGGAAAGGAAGCAGCCTAGAGAGAGTTCTTTCACAAACACTGTTGTTTGTTAATATCATTATGTTCAGMATTTTTCCTGTCCTAATGTACACTAATTATGCACATTGATTGGAAAGCAGGCATCATCTACAAAGTGAGAGTCTCAGAATTAAAACAMTTCAAAAGAAGCTTTAAAAAGACAGATGAGACAAAGGAGCTTTTMATTATGTGTTCATATGGAACACCTCCAATGGATCCCAGAAAAGGGATGGATGGTTAGGCTGCCACCAGAAATTAACAAGTCCTTAAATAAAGTAATATTTCTGTAAATTTTATTTAGAGGGATCTTAAAATACTTATAATTTTTTGCTAGAATTAATAAAAAAATAAAACTTGTCCATTTTAAAGAATCTGTCAGAATAAGAAAGTTCTGCTTGAATTTATGAATTAGGTTTGATACAAAGAGTTTGGTAGCTCTGAGCACAACACTGGGGAGCAAACATGGCTGAATGGCTTCCTACCCCAAATACCTGGTATAAGACAAGAAACAAAAAGAGGGAAAAAAAGCCCCATCAAACATGACAAAATAATATTTTATATAAAATTCATGGATAAAAAATAAACTTGAGCACAGTCTTCAGGTGGTAATCTGAGAGTAGAAAAAAAAATTGTTGTTTTCCAAAAACACTTTCAAAGCAGTTACTTCATTTCTATCTTTACTAATTATTCCAAGACAATAATGYATCTTAGAAAGTTTAAAATATAATTTTCTAATTATTATTCGAATAGAGTATATATTCTCAAGGTTAATGAAAATTTTGCTATCCAATTCAGAAATCATATTCTTTGTGTGGCAAAGAATATGTGACATCTCCCTATAATTACAGCACTTTCTTTCACAGGGAATTGCATGTAAATCAATAAGCYATATTATTACTTAAAATTAAATTAAAACATCTGTAAAAGATAATACTCTTGTATTTATCATACAATACCATGCAGATTATTCAAATATCCTGAAGCATGCTAAATGCTAAAAGTTGACATTAAAGGATTTTTTTATTTATACCCAAACACACAAATTCAGCACTGATACAAGGAGACAAAATGAAATGTACATTAGAAAAGAACAGTTTGAATCAAATTTAAACCTAACTGCAAAGGTTTAAATTTCAAAAATAAACGTTATTTTTTATGTCATGGAACTGAATCCAATGAGGCTGCACTCCCAGCCTTCTCTCAAATTTAACGTGAGCTTTCCCTTAAAACATACTGAAAKCTTTCATGCAGCCTAAATTCCCCAGGTTTATATCACAGATAAGCAGCTCCACAATGAATAATGTAACTGCTGTTCAAAGCCATCATTCAAAGCACTGCAATAAACTKAAATCTTTCCTTTGTATATGGTCAGGGATGATGTACCAACARTACCCTGTCTTTCCACAGCTGCAGATTCTCCATAGAATTCACTTCTTACATCACAAATCTGTTTGTTCATTAAAAAAAAAAAAAAAGTCATTTAAAGGGACAAAAAAGCCCACCAAAACACCTGTCACTTCCCYACAGCAAGCTTAAGCAATAAGCTCTGACAGGTGTGACTTGTTCTATTTATCTCAATCAAAGRCACTAGAAGGCTTCATTATTACACAGCTGTGTATTTTGTCCTTTTTCCAAGATGCTGGAATTTGTTATTTTCCAGCAGGGTTTTGAAAGACACAAGAAGTCATTTTGAAGCACTGCCCTCCTGCACTTTGCTTTGCATGCTTTCCCCAGCAGACTCTGCAGAACCCCTGTGAGCAGAGAGATCATCCTGCCTGCAGAAACACAAATATACAAATAGTGCTGTCACCAACAGCTCTGACTTCCACAGCCACCAAACACTAAGGTTAAAGTCTCTGCAGTGAGGTGGAGAGCTCTGTCACCTCTAACACCTTCAGAGACACTGGAATAACACACTGTGTCTGAGCATCATCCCAGCCTTATCTATAATGCATGGAACTCCATTTTCTTACTCAGAATACTGAAAGAATTRGCTCAATATTTTTTAAGGTTTATTTTTTAAGCATGCCAAGACACTTCATCTCTAAGAGCATCTTTTGTTGTCCCATGTATTAATACATATTTAGTGAGAATTGCAGGAGCTCTTCAAAATTCCTATACATTTACTGCATTTGTTGATCTGAAAGGTTTTTTAGCAGAATTYTTAAAAAGAATTTAGCATTCAAGACTAAATTACTTGGAACCTAACATTAATAATTCAAGTAGCTTTAATAAATTTTTTAAGTACATTAAAATAATTTCATGCCTTTTTAATGCTTTCAGCTATGCTCCTGAATTATTTTTACTTTTCCTTAGTCCTAGTATCCACTTTGTGAAGGAAAACATCAGTATAGCGGGGGTTTGTTGGTTTATAGGGTAGAGTTGTCAGTAATGACTACAACAGCAGGAAGTTCTAGTAAAACCAGAAGGCAGAAAAGAATGTGAGTCGATGGGATACAGAAGGTTTCTAGCAGCTGGGAGGTAAGCTGGAGAAGAGCAGTTGTCAAAAAAAAACCAGAGATGAGATCACAGAAACAGCTGTTCATGTGCAGAAAGGCAGGAAATAGCACTTGCAACCGTGAAACCTGAATAGGGGAAACCCAACATACAGAGATTAGAGATGTTTTTTTTTTCAAAACTGGAAAATCAGGAAAGAAATCTGGTGAGAAAATGGTGAATATAGATGAGGTAGAATAATTACGAGCTCAGATCCAAAGGAAAATGTTTTAAGAATCAGTAACTACAGAGAGTTTCTGATTGCAATAAGACATGCTAATACTTGGRCCACTTGCTTAACAGAACTTTGCTTTTAATTAGGAGTGTACTTTACAGGAGTTAAATKAAAAGAAAGCTGCAGCATCCTGGGGGTTACATATACTTCCAGATGCTGTCTATAGTCATGCCATACTGGGCAACTTCATTTAACATCAGTCAGTGTTGCTGCTGCCTGCTGTGCCAGTGCTGCACCARCTCGGGGTGCTCACCTGTGAGTACCAGGGGGTTGGAAGCTGTGAGGATCCTTGGGCATGTCTTGCCCAGGAATGAGCTGCTCCTGACAGGCAGTGATGCACTGGAAGCAGAAGGGAGGCACTGCTTGCACCCAKCTTACCCAGCACCAAGAGACAAGGCAGACAGAAATGCTCTGAGCACTTGCGGAGAAGGGAAACTAGTAAAGACATTTAATTAAAGCAACACATTAGCTGGCTATGAGGGGCCCCAGGAAAATTTCCTTTTCCAAGTTTTTATTTCCTTCATTCTGAAGGAAGTTAATTCTGTTTGCCAAAAATTATTCTTAAGACTTGAAAAACACTCAGTAATTAAGAGATGCAATATTCTATAGCCTTTTTTGGATTGTTCTGTTTTTTATGGGTTTTTTTTTCTGTTTGTTTGGCTTTTTTTTGTTTTTTTTTTTTTTTGAGAAGAACAGTCACAAAACCAATCTAGTCAAATGTAAGAATTATTGGTTTTCCAAATTTACACCACAATTAAAGCAGACTTTCAACTGGCAAAACTTTGCCTGCAGTTTAAGTCAGTGTATACCAGTATAAAATGGCAGCTGGACAWGCTCATCAATAATGAACAGCAATACTGAACACTATGTTCAGGTGACATACTAAATTAAGCATACAGAGCAAGCTACTATTTCAGCATTCTTCAGAAATAYTAATTTTGTTAGTCACTTCAATTTACAGCAGTTGTCAGTAGCAACATTTCCRCTTTTAATCCATCATGTAACTTGACAAGGAAATAGGAACAGGGCTGAAATATAACAATGGGAAATAGAGTTCTGCTGATTTCCATTGCTTTTTTTTGCACYTTCTTTCCAAGTGGAATTGWCCCACTTCTTTCTWTAAATATGGCATTYCAMATGGGAAAAGTGTGCAGCTGAAGGRTTATCAGCCCTGATTAGAATAATTATTTTACTGGCTTTATTAATRTTACTCCTATTGCTGTGGTAAATCTCTACTCTTAATTCTCATTCAGCTTGTGGCTTGCAATAACAGACAGATTACTCCACCAGCATTGTCTACTCCTGCATTCCCGTTATTGACCCTTCCTACTTAAAGGAAAATGTCTGCATTTTCCCTTGCTGAGTTTCTCTCCAGTTTGATTATAGGTCACTCATGATATTCTGAAAGTAACATTTTGCAAACAATTACATACTTTCCTGGCACTGTATGAAGTCTAATTCTGACTACCTTGATAAAGAGTGTTCCATTACAAGTGTCAAGATTCATAAAAAAATATGACAACTATTCCTTTTCTATTAACTCAAGGCCTGTTATACTAAAGAAGGAATTTTTTATGGATCTATTGACACATGTTCTGTCAGTAAAAAGAATTTCAGAGAAGTTTATGTGCTACAAAGCCACTCCAATAGCTTCTGTGTGTACACAGAAGAAAATCTGTGTGCAGATTACAATACCAGACACAACCTGTAATATCCAATTATTTGAATGATGCTTTGAACAATGGAATTCCATTGCATACTGTGGACAAGTCAGGAGTGGGAGGTGAGTGGTGGTGGAAAAAGAATGTTCCTGACCCTTCTAAGATGAATCATCTCTGATATTCATCTACTTTCCTAAGGAAAAAATGCAGATTATGCAGTGGATTCATATGTTGTAGAAGTGATCACCAGCTGCTTGTTCTGAAGCTTAATGATACCAAAGGCTAAGTTTTATTTCAGTTCATTGTTCTCCAAATGTGTGGAAACCACAAACCTTTAATTTCCATGGCATTTTTCCATAGGGTTAGATTTAAAATTTRCAAGAGCACTCTTGTGGCAGTTACTGCCAATAAAATGCTAATTTTCAGATGTAAAACTAACCCAAACTCTCATATCTTCAATTTTTTGCCCCTCAAATACCTCAAACAGAAAGMAATTTTGCCAATCTTTATAACACATAAAACTCATCTACTTTTTAAGTCTCTTGGTCATCMGAGAGTTAAGGCAAGAACAGCTGCAAAAAGAAGGTGGCTGCTGGTTTGTTGAAATATTTAATGAACATGTGCTAGAACACTTCAGTATTAGTTTACACCAGTTTTAAGTMATCAAAAAAGTGTGTTTTCTTTGTGTATGCAAACATTTAAAGATACAGAGCTTATTTCAGAACTTGTTTTCTTAAGAATTGAATTACTAATTACAAAACTATTGTGCACACTAAAATGTTCATCTTAAGTCTGTATTCTACCACCACAGAAATATCAAAGAGTATGATTTTAATTTACATAATCACCACTGTTCCATACAACCTACCTGATTTGGTGAGAAGACCAAGAAACATTGCAAAGATGACCTTTCCTTTAAGTCAATTGAATAGAAATGAGGCTTTGAAGGAGGATATTCAATCACTGCCAAACAAAATTCATAATCAAATTACAGATGTTATTGCATGAAACATYAACTTTATAATAGTTGCAGTATTTCACAGTGATTTTCAGTATAAAGTATCTACATATTTGTAKAGTAAGCATTTCTCACAAAGTTACAATGGAATATAGTATCTCTCATAAGGATTCTGGAGGTAATTTGGGGCAGTATTAGTCACCAAAATKTTCATGGAAGTATTCATTTGAGAGAACACAATATTTCAGAAAAACAAAAAACCAAAAGAACACAGTCATTTACCTCTGAGTAAAAGTGTTAGGGTAAAATAGTAAATTACATAATGAATTAATATCACAGGGATAAAAATAGTAGGCTGATGCTGGGGTTTTTAAAATTACTTTCAGGCATARTTTAAATTTCAGAAATTTACCAACAAAGCTTGCTTTATTTGTCAGACTTCCATGTCCAATTTTAAGGCACTGGCAGAAGCAYAGGTTTCCAAGAAAGATAATGTTCCTCCAAGATCAGTATCCATCATGGAACACCAGGATGAATATTCATCCAGTATTCCCCATTTGACCATTACTGAACCTGACTGGATATSACATAACTGGTTTCAAGCACAAACTCTAATCTAGAAATTATGTGTAATGAGTCTGATCCCATGCTGGCTGCTTGCCTGCTTTATAAATTCTCAYAGTTCTTTTCCAAGTTATGACTGACTAACAGCCCTCACCTTCATTTCCCTWTGAAGTGCACCACACAGTAAGAAAACTCCTCTGATTTTGTCAGATCATTTTTTGCATCATCTACACACAGTTCAAATTAAGATACAATTAAATTTTATAATACTGTCTCACAAAAGAAAGAATCTTGTTTTCCTGAGTTTGCAGGGAAAAGAGGCCATTATAAGCAAAGCTGTAAAATTCTCTTGTGAACAGTGGTGTTGAAACACCCAAGGAGATGCCATGACTGAAGTAGGAAAGCCACAAGCAACAACTTGCAGGATAAGAATCTGCAACAATTCTACCAAGAAAAAAGCAACAGCAATGCAATTCCACTGCTAACATTCCAAGTTGGCCATTTATGCAGAACAGAGGTCCTGTGACTAACCTGAAGACACCCTGTCCTTTGGGACAAAGAAAGGTCTGAACCTTTACACTGATGAATTAACCAAAGGATAAACATTGTCWAAAAGAAGGTATGAGTCCATGAATAGGAAATTATTACAGTTGTTTGGCTTTGTTTGAGTTTTTTWAATATTTTATTTTAACTGGTGAGAGGGTATTCAAAATTTTCATTACACCTTAGCAACTGTGGGGGAGTGAAATTGGGGAAAAAATCAACAGGCAACCTGACATTTTGTAAATACTTACTTTTGTGCAATGTCATCTTACAGGCAAACCAAAATGTCTTTAGACTTTCTTATATSAGAAAATCTGTCAACCAGAAACAGTGACAGATTTTCTCTCAACATTATTCATTCTTTATTTCATGAAAATTCTGATATAGCAAAAACAAATACCTGATTTGTCACGAATAGTCAATTTGAAATCCCTATACTTAGAAAAATCAAACTCCACTCTGGTACATGATTGTCCTTGGTTCTTCAGCAAAAATGGAATTGATTTTGTAGAGCCAATATAAATGCCTTCAAATTCAAATAGTTCCTGTAAGATTAAATTTWAAAAAAATGGGTCAAAGCACTGTGAAGTCAAATTTATAATTGAACATAATATGAAAAAAATAATTGTGCAATATTCTGAATTTATAATACAGTAATTGGTTAATCAATAGTCTCACATAAACCTTATCTTTAAAATCTTTCCAGGACATAAACTACAAGMGTTTAGATTTTAAAATCATGTCCAGTTACACCATCAGAAAAGTTTTCATCATTCAGTGAACATATCAGTGAATTGCTTTTCACTTTATTGCAATTTTTGCTACCTTAAGAAATCCTCTCCATTTTAACATACTTATTCCAGACTGTCAAGTTCAAAAACTAAAGCTGTCAGCTATCTTTTAGTGCAACTCTTACAAGTATATTTGGGTTTTAATACCTCTCCCTAAGTTCTCCTCTTTGAYATTTTTCTTGGGAAGTTCATATAGGAAGAAATGAAAAATATGAAGTAGTGAGGAGCCACTTTGACATCTAGATAAAGCAAAATATTTAATAAATCTTACCAATTGCTACAATTTCTTCACACTTACCACATCAATGTTTATATCAGGGTTCTCTACAAATCCAGCAATCCTAAACACAAGTTCTCTTGCATTCCGTACTGCYACCTAAGTGAAGGAACAACATTGGGACTGTGGAAAAGGTCATTTCAACATAACTATCTCACCAAAACTGTCATAATTGCATGAAAAAAAGTTTAACACAAAAAAAACCAAACCAATCCTACCCCACAGATACAGAGCAGAGAGAGATAGCATAATTTTTTAATGAAAATATGAAAATAACTCTGCCCTTATAATATAATGCATTTTTTCTGTGGAAATGTGAAGAGGTAATAAAATGCCTTCATTTTCCAAAATACACTTATATATGGTTTCAAATCATGCCTTTGTGGCATAACACATCATCTGGAATAGATATAGATAGATAGATAGATAGATATAGATGTTAATTAAAAATACAGAACAAAACCAAAACCAAACAAACAAAAAAACACAATCCAAAGTTGTGAGAAAGACCATTGACCAGCCTTCCTCACTTCTGCAGAAAAAAATCATGGTGCAGGAGGGTGTATTACTAGAATGAGCAGTTTTTTTCCAACAGAAAGAAGCTGTATTCAGCAGCTGTGAGGAATGGAATGTGTATCACARCACACATTGCTTGAAAGAGATGCTGGTACAAGGTAGACACTGTTATTCTGGGGAATATTAAATCTGGTATAAAAATGAAAGAAAGTTACTGGATTCTAGGTTTAACAAACATAACATATGCAGCCACGGAAAATGGAATCCAGGATCAGAGTCAGAAAAGGTAATAAAGTTCTGGCCCTTAACAGTATCCTTTTTCCTAATCACACTTATCTCAGGAAGCAGGCATGCAGAAAGCAAAATACATTACATGTTTATTGCACACCTATTATCCGAGAAAATCTACCATCCCTGAGAAGACCATAAAAAGAAGTTAAGAAATCAAAGACATTGGAATATTGTAATTCTGCCTCTCTACAGATTACAAAAACTGCAGATTTGTCTATGTTATCCCATAAAGAACAATCACACATTACTTTCAACAGCTTGTTGGTGGTACAATATCAGTTAGCTGAGAGGTTGCTCTGATACTTCTGAGTTGGACTGAGACAAAAACAGAATAGGTTACAGCAGTAATGATCTGCTGCAAACCTTGTTCTTAAAAGGCATTAGAATACAGGAGATAAAATCCAAAAGATACACACATAAACATAAAGCATAACACTCAAAACACAAAGTTCTTCTATTTTTGAATACCTCCACTTTTTTATCAAAATTCAAGTATGCTGTTGGTGTGAAGGAGATTTTGAGATCAGCAAGGCCTCCCACAGGTATCACTCCTTCACAGGGRGTGATTTTCATTCCAGGCAGTGGGTTTAGATCAAGAACCTTCACAAACACAAAAAAGAAACATACTGAAAAAGGTGTTTGTATTAATTTGTTTTAATTATTTGTTGTTTTATTTATACCAATATATCTATYATAAAGATTTTATATTCTTACAAGGAGAACCTTCACAGCATATAATGTTTACTTGGACTTAGAAGTTTGGGGAAAATGCAAGTAAACAAAATTAAGATTTCTAAACATAACTGTCAGTTTCTACTATGAAATAATTTTTGCCAACTATTGGAAACTCGACATTCTGGATTTTGAGTTGTTTTCTTAATATTATTAAAATTAAGACTTGCTATCTAGCTTTTTTGATATTTACAGTAAGAATATGAGACACAGATCCCCAATTCTGTATAGCTTATTAATAATATCAGGAGTAAATACTCAGTTTAGCCACAGTTAGCAAAGACAATAAAGAATTTTTTTCTCTTATAATGCACTCCAAAGAGATAGCTTTTTAAAGTATAGTTACACAGGTAATAATGACCAATACCAATCAGTCATGTCCCAGCTTAAGAGTAATTCTAGAGGCTAAAAAAGGCTGGGTATTTTTGTTTGTGTTACTGACTGTGCTGATTTTATTCTTTCAGGCCCATCCTCCAAGACTACAGTACTACTTGTTATTCAATGCTCAGATGATAAATAGAGAAATACGGTACAAATCCAAATAAATTAATCATGTTTCTTAGTACTGCAATAATRCAGTAACAAAAAGTCTGAGCATTTTAATGAAAATTATTTTGCTTCACWAAATAAAGCAATTATCCTGTGATCAGGAAAACTAATCAGAGGTTAGGTTTCCTACTAATTTTTGTATTATGTCTTAACCCACTCTGGCATCCATCTCATCCCTTATCCAATTCATTGCACAACCCCTCTTGCCCCAGGGGATGGTTTAGCAAAGTCATCCCATGTGCTGTGACTGCCCTGGGTCCCTGCAGGCACTGACTGGGCAGAATGGGCAAACAGTTTACTCCATCTCAGTGCAGGAAAACAGCCAAGGTCTAACTGCTTTTCCATAGAGTACCCCAGTAGGGGTTCTACCCTCACCCCTGGCTCTCATGGAGCTGCCAGAATCATTTAAGCCATCACCACTTTGTCTGTTCATCTCATCAGTGCAAATTTGACAGAAAGACAGAATTCCTACTGATATAAATTGTGTTTCTACAGAAAACATCACAAAAACCTAAATAGGTGCATATTTAATAACTGAAAACACCAAACCATAACATGATCTGGTAAAATTAACTCCTTTCTGCTCCCCAACCTAAGGAATTAAGTGTGCTAGAAATAATTTTTTCTTACTTTGAAGTATGCATGRTTGTGTCCTGTGTTCTGAATAGTGGCTGTCTTACAAGTAGTCAAACCCACTGGACTATGAACAAAGGATACAGTTGAAGTGATAAACTGGACTCTAGAAGCACCAAGCTATTAAAGAAAAAAAAATAAAAAAAAAAGTAAAAGAGAGACAGAGATAAAACAAGCAAACCGTACAACATACTAAGTACAAATAAATAATTCAGTCTAATTTTTTTACTACATAATGAGCTAATAGAGTTGTGTAAATACATAAATTGGAAGTATTCAAATAGAAAAACACAGCTTAAATGTGAGACAAGATTTACTCACTGTACTGAATTTATCTAGATTCAAATTGAAGAGACACAACTCCACAGATATTTCTGGACTAATTTCAAGACCAATAAAAATATTTTAATTAAATTTAATTTAATAGCACAAACTCCATTAATTCCAAATGTGTGATCACAACAAGACATTTCAGCTATTAATAGCAGTAGAAATGCAAACATTCTAATTTACACACATCCTGGTTTACATATGGCAAATTTCCAAGGCTTCAAAAGAAGAGAAAGAAAAAAAAAAAGCTACTGGCAAAAGAAAAACAAAAACAGACACTTCAAAAGGAAGGGTAAAGCATTCTTGGGTCCCAATGAAAATTCTAGAGCATGTAGTCAGTAGAATAGAGTGAAAAAAAAGTCTTTCTTCTTCCAGCCCTCTGGTATGCAATGGAAGACAACAAATTAATAACCAAATCTGAATGTCACTGTTAAGAAGACTAGCCAGAACATTGCCTCTCAAATATCATGTTCAAATAACAACACAAAATTAAATTAGAGCCTGTTGGTACCCGAATTTCTAAAACATACCTTCCCACACACACCTAGATTATTATATATATAAATAGTAACAATTAATAAATTATAATTAATAATTAATAATTAGTATTATTATTAATATATTATATATAATCTAAAAAACTGTCATATCACCTTTCAACCTTTGTTTAGTCAAACTAAGCAAACCAAACAGTAATTACCTCATAACAAATAAGGACCATTAAGCTGTGATGCCAAAGGAAGAGTATCATCAAAAGCAAGAAAAAGGTAAATTGCCTTTGCCTTGCCTTCTCCAYCATGTTTGTGAAGCATACTCTTCAGTTAAACATGTGAAATAAAAGCTATATGAAATCAAACTATTTTAATAAAAAAAGATTATATATTTAAGAAATTACTTGTTTTTAAAATAATCTACATATTTTTCTTCTCTAAAGCTGCTGTATGAATTGTTACCTTTGCAACACATTTCAACTTTATTGACTTTCCTTTGCGCACATACAAGAGGAATTCTCCTGTTTCTGGAGTGTGGAACCCTGGATGCCAAATAACTTCACACTCCAGATCACTGTAGGCCTCCACAAACCCTAAACATATGCACATAATTTAGATGTYACAGCATACACATGACAATTGTCAAATTACATTGTATAATATGGAATAATAAAGGCASATTAAAGTGAAATGACCTTCTGTTACTGAATATAAGCCTACATTTCTCAGGTGTTGAACAGTCTGATGAATTAAGTAAAATTAGGTTTTGGATTCTCATTACAATTGCATAATCTATTTATTAGTATCCTGCAATGAAACAGACTCAAAGTTTACTAGGATATTTTAGCCAGGAATTACTCTAATAGTCAACATTAAAAACAAAAATAAAAGAACGGACTATCCTTCTTGCAGAATAGCAACTTTGGAAAAGGTCATACACACTTTCTTGCCTGCAATTGAGTGTGAATTTGTATTAGCAGGAATATCTTTTCTCAAGAATCAGAGCACACCAAGTCAAATCCCTTCCAGTTAGCAGCTTTTTCTTTAATAATGGTGCTCCAACACACTCCTGCAGAATACTGCTTTTCAAATAAAGGAAGGTAAAAGCTACGCACACATCTAACAAATACTGATCCATGATGCAAATGCAAACTAATCCCAGATTTATTCCATTTGTGTTACTCAACCTTCATCAACTTTTTAGCTTCACTCAGCGCTTTTGGAAAATTTCCTGTCCTGATGAGCAGTATAATATTGCTGCCCAACTCCTGAAATGTCAGCAATCTGTGCTAAGAAAAATGTTTACACAAGCACTGCTGGCTGGGCATGGAAGCAGGGAGCTGGACTGAGCATGCATTCAGGGCAGGACTTACACAGAGAATGCTGCTGTGGTGCTAAGCTGTGATCTGCTTTTGGGACACACTGATATTGACACAAATCTAAAAATGTAGTTTATAGGATCAGCTAAATGTTTGTCTTATTAATACTGTTGACAAAGAAGATACACAYACTGTGTTTGCATAGCATACCTCTGGTTGGCCTTATAGAAAATGAAGGTTTTCGTTCTGGAGTTAAAGGTCTCCAAATAAAGGCAGCTGGATGGTTTCTGCGATTTAATACCTTGACAGTTCTTCTAAATTCTGTCCCTGCTAGGCTGCCAGCAATAGGAATCAAAATCAATTCCCTTTTAGACAGCTCAAGTTCAACAGGCAGTGCATTYGCAACTACCAGCACATGCCCAGCATGTTGGTTGTTTATTTTGTAACTGAAAGATCTGTAACACAAAAATACATCTCTCTCAATATTTTTATGGTTTTATTGTGTTGCAGGCAGAGTAAAATTTATGTGAAATATAAGCATTAGCAAGAAAATACTTTAAAAAAGAAATCTGAATGTGAACACAGTTTAGACTGGCAAGGGAAAAGTTTGCAATTGTTTTGCACTCTACTTAAATCATGTCAAAAGTAAAAATCATCCTAAAGGATGATCTACCTGACACAGTCATTTTAGCAACATTAGTAAAGAGAGAGTTCATAGCAGCTAAAAAGGCTAGAAAACAGTTTGCCTATACRTTTTCTCATGAGCTGCATGAAAAGACCTGAACATGGATGTAAGTGAAGCAATGATAGGAAAAGTACAGTAGTTTCCATTGAAATTTCTCTTAGCAAGTTCACTGTATTGGCAAACCTTTTTCCCTGATGCATCTGTAGCTATATAAGGCTTCTCATAGGACAGATTCATTGATTATTGGAATGTCATCAAAAATTAGGGTATGCCATTAAAAATTATCATGATTACACTTTAAAACCAGAAAGGTGTTTTGTTTTGTTTTGTTTTGTTTTAATTTTACTACTGCCAAGAATATGTGTAAAACAAGACAAATATAAAAAGCCTTACCTTTTAAACATTCCAACAGTCGTTGCTTCAAATACAACCGGAATATGAGTTTTTGTAAAAGGAGGCACCACCTGAGACAATGGGGATGTCTCCCGCAATTCCATAAATTCAATGTCAATTTGTATCCATATGTGAAATGACAAGTTATTGATGATGTGCAGCTCTCTGGTTGTTGTAGAATACACACAAACATCACCAAAATCTATAGCAGGAGGACCTGCAATATATAAGAAATAAGATCTTCAGCATTAATAAGTAAAAGCTAATRTAAGGAAACCTTAACTAATAAAACATTATGATCAAAACATTTTAGTTCTTCAAATTAAAAGCTTAGTCAACTATAAAAATCCTATAGTAGAACAAATTCTCACTAATATCTGGAAGTACATACAATGCATGTTCTCTGAATGTTTCCAGTAGGACAGGTCAAAAGCCAGCAATATTTATTTTTTAATTGTGCTTGTTTTAGTCAAYTATTAAAATAGGAAAAACAATGTGCTCATTACTAAGAATACTATTAATACCCACAAATACTTATTTTTGTTAAGCAGATATTTAAGTGGATAAATGACCAGCAATTCAYTGAAAATTTATTATGCAGCCTGTTGGTTTGCTCCCTGATGTGTGACCATTTGGTTTAATAATTCATGCCATTTGATAGTCACAATGATGGTCACAAAATTACTTCACTACCACATTTACTGCTATCACTCTTTTTTAGGCTGGTCTACAAATTTGAGTGCTCATGGCACAAATCAAACACCTTACAAAACTCCAAGTATTTTTGCATTATTATGTTTATTTTGTTCTACATTTCCCCAACTATATCAGTATACACAGCTACACTATTCAAGTTCTGGGTTGACTGAAAATAAAAAAAAAAAAAAAAAAGCCCAAGAAGCACTGAAAATTCTCTTTTTACTGCTAAAGAATTTGACTGAAGAAAAGCTGACCTTAAAATAGACCTGTAGTATGAACAAGTCTTGTTAGTTAGTCACTAAGAGATTTTAGAAGGTGTTACTCCTCATCACAGAGCATTACCCTGAAATTATTTTGATGGAGGATCCTGAAGTTTTTGTTTCGGGGGGCATCAATCTTAACTGTTAATTCCCAGAAATATTCTCAGCATTCCCGTGCTGATATTAATGCTGGTCCAGGTGCTATCCAATAACAAGGCAATAGTGTATGAGCAACTCTCACACTGTGCTGTGTTGATTTCTCTGTAAGAGGTTGTGGTAAGAGCAGTCTTCAAAGGAAGCTCTTCTTTTACATGTTCATACYTAATCATATCTCAGTATTTTCTGAGAAGTACAAAGCTTTAGTAAAACACTGCTGCAGGTATCCAGCTGCCTACAAATTAAACTGTTTTCTATTTAGGGTGGACAATTATGATCACAAATTGTGCTACTATGAATAAGTGTTTTTGAAACAACTATATACACTTAGCAACCAAATAAAAAACCTTACCAATGAATATTTGATGAAGCTGCTTGTGKGTCAAAGGTAGACGACAATCTTCCTTCTCCTGGTTAGAAGAKGGCATAGGATTAAGCCAGCTCCAAACCTGTGATAAGCACAAGATACTTTCTCAGAGCAGGATCAAAATTCTTGGTTTTTTATATAGTAAACACATTATGCCTACATTATTACTCAAGCATTTAACTTACTCCATTGTTTGTAGATTTAGAAACAATTGCTGCTAATTTTCGACCAGTTAACAGGCTCTTGTCATCTAAAGGAAGCATTTTGTGCTGTTTCTTGTCCTTGGGAATATCTGTGATTGAAATGTTTGGTGACTCAAGACCATCAGCAGGTTTAAGGCCTATGCTCACAGGATTGTTATAAATATAAAACTGCCTACRGGGAAGGAAATAAAAAAAATATAGAAGTCTAGAAGTTTGAGCATTCCATGATCTACACATTAAATTGTTTAATATTTTTAAACAAAACAAATAATATTTTAAATAGGAATATTTCATTATTTTAAAAAAAACTGCACATACAGAAAATGCCTTGACCATTTTTTTATTGTTTTGGTTTTTACTGTAAGATAAAGCTAGATGACCAGTAAGATTAAAGGCTTGTATCTGCTTCAGTCCACAGAATATATAATTCACGTACTGAATCCATTACTTGGGGTGAGCTAGACATCCTAGTTGGAAATTCGTATTTATTATACAGAAAGAAAATAATCCAAAATAATCAGTGTTATGGTTTTTTCCCATTAATCATAATCAAATCTTATTAAAACTTGACACCTTAATTTAAGTTCATTTTAAGCTCAAGTGCCCTGCCTCTATCCCTACATTTCACCCAGGAAGTGATCTCTATGTGTCTAACCTGAAGAAAACAGGTTTTTTGCATTATAAATGCATTATAAATGCATTATAAATGAAAGAATCAAGATCATAAGCACTTTGGCATGGGACAAATTTAGGTATTAACAAATTAACTTAACTAACTTAATTGGTGCCATTAATTTAATTCTGCAGATATATTCACATATTTTGTGTATGAGTCTAAAGTATTTATTTACCCTCTAAACCAAGTCTTACCTAGTAGCTTCTTTGTCTAAACGAYGCCGTCTTAAATTTTCAATGAAGTCGATGTAGTATTTCCTATTTTCTTCTCTAAATAGTCGTTCAGAGACAGTATAAGCAAAGTCTGGGTCTATGTAATTATATCTCTCAGTCTTTGTGAAAATAGTCCTAAATATTTAAAGAGAATTGTAGTTTTATTACATGTGTAAATTGATTCTGGGTCTTGTCAGAATGAAAACATATTGATTTTGATAMAAGTATTTTATTCCAAACATTCTTTTTATCGCAGCTGATAATTAATATTTGACCTTGTAAAGGTAACCACAAAACTAAAATATTGCAGCTGTAATAGCTACATTTGTAGCTTCACATAAGAAAATTTAGAAAGTTTATATGCAAGAGACTMAGAAATGCAATGAATTTTAAAGAACTTTCAGCCTGAAAAAAAAATCTTGATCTACTATATGATATATATATAAATGTGTGGGTTTAAATACTAGATTGACATAATTTTACCTGTACTTTTTATTCCATTCACTGGGTCTAAGGCTGGCTGCACGATCATTAGGAAAAGCTATAAGTGCATCATCCTTACAATCCCTGTTTTCMCGGTGAGCATGAATTTGTGTTTGTGTTGATTTCAGGATTGCCACAGGCGCTGTATCACTGAGCTGTCCTGTGTCCCGAGCAACAAACTGTCCAGTTGCATTGGAAATCAAGGGTGTTAGACCTTAAAATTCAAATAAAACATAAACTTTAACTAGTATTTTCCAAACAAAACTCAAAGTATTAGAAAACACATGTAATTTATAATGGTCCACCCAGCAGCAAACATCACACCAAAATCCAACTGCCTCCCTCAGCCTGGATCACACAGACACCAGAGCTCAAACCAGCTGTGTCCAGATGTGATGCTTTGTCTTGCACAGGCACATCATCAGACACTCAGAGCTGCCTCTGGCACATTTTTCAGTGTCCTAAAGTTTGTCTTAAGGGCTGCAAACACAGGCATGATTTTKGACAAAAATCTCCCAAGCTACGATAACTGAAAAGGCAGTTCAGATCTTTTTCACTCTAGTTTCAAAAAAACACATATCTATATAAATACTAAAGAGAAAAACTATGGTAGAAATAAGGCCATACTTCAACCACTTCCCTCACCTGAAAAAAAAATTGATAATTAAATATATTTAATTTACCTAATTTAGCCTTACTTTAATCCAAAATGGCTACAAAAAAAAAAATAAAACAAAAAAAAACAAACCAAAAACAAACAAAAAATAACTTTCCATCTTCTAAGTCATAGGAGTGATTACTTTTACTGGCCAGGAAGGCACAGTTTGAAAGAAGCTTCATCCCACTCTCTCCCCTGCCTTCATCTGAAACACAAGTAAACATACTCATCCACAGAGAGTGGAAGAAGACAACAGGAAGAAACAGAACCATCTAGAAAAGGATCTGAAAAAAACAAAATAATTTTTCCTCATACTCATCAATTCTTCATAGTCATGGATTGGAAATACCTTCCTGAACGTAGCAGGAATGCCCAGCATCTTATCAACCACTCTGGTACTTGTAGGAACATTTTATCATGCCTTTCCAGTAATTTCCTCTTTTTTTCTCCCTCACAGTCTAAAAAATGAGTATGGCCTTCCTGTTTCTCATTAGGGAGTACATCTTCAAGCGGCAGCAGTCAGAGTATTAAAGTTCCCCTTTTCAACACACAGACACCACATTGCACAACCACAACAGGCCAGGCCATTGCACTGGTGCTGCAGAGCCTGCAGAACATCTGATGCTTGAAAAAATCATGTTTCCCAGGACTGGTTTATAATCCAGTGACAGCTCAGTCAAATCTACTGCAAAGTGCTGTTTGTAGAAAACATTTGGAACATAAGGAAATAATTACAGACTAATTATTGCCTATCTTGAAAGATTCYTTATGTTGGCACAGGCTTCACAGGATGGGAAGAGTCAATGGACATGGGACAGGGGGCAGGCTGCTTGAACTGGCAGTAATAACTTTGAATCAATAAAGAACATCCCATTATCTTTCTTAAATTCTTCCTGTGCTTTACACATCTCTCAATTTGTTCCTGAAACATCTTAGCACTGTGCAGCGGCATTTCTTGCAAAAACTCATAAAAGTTAGATAATCATATGATGAAAATTCATGTTTTAATAGTTCAATTTCTGATAAAATGATGGSAGGGTGTACCATTATTTTAGCCATTGTTTTGTACTCTTATGGAGATACATCACACAGTTGAGCATTTCTTCCAGTCCCAAAGAGCTACTACTTTTTACAAGTAAACTAAAAACAGTAAAAAAACTTTTAAAATGCTAAACATGTGCTTTTAAAATATTTTATCACTCATTACTTGCATTTCTAGCATCTTACCAGGATTAACTGTGAATACGACACTTTTTGTTTTCGATTTGCACACACCAAGAAAAGTCAAATATAACTGATGAAAGGCTTTTGTCTTCAAAACATCTACATTATTTTTATCTACTCCGTTACCAATTATATCAATAATTTGCTTCATCTCAAATTTTCCTATTTGACGTGGAGTAAATGAAATCTTCACTTCCTGGAAAGGAAAATTCATAATGAGACACATGAGGCAGAAAATAAGAGTCAAGTTTTGTGTAATGTTCTATATGATTGAGTCACTGAGTCACTTCTTTCCACACTTACCTCCAAAAACCAGGGTTTGCAGAATATACCAACAGGCACATATAAATTAGCAATATATTATATTAGCAATATATTAATACTATATAGTATATTAYATTAGCAATACAAGATAATGTAAAAATGTGACACACTGGAATGCAACAAAGTCTCATTTGTTAATTTCTGAGAGAAATTCTGTGCCCTGACTTACTGTTTTGGGAAATTGTAAATGTTTCCATATTTGACTTATTATTTGAAAAATTTTCTTCCATTAAAATAAATGTTATCTTACTTGAATATTTATGATTTACTGAAACAAATTTAATGTACCTGCAAAAATATTTGAGTATAAATCAATCTTCTCAAGTCAGTAAAATAAAATTTAAAAAATTTACAGRTAGTACCCTTGTAAAGTTGCCTTAGTACTACAATTTTTTTCCAAATTTAAAATAGTATTTGCTTCTTGRAGTACAGGAAAGAACATTAAGAGACTGTACAAAATGAGAAAAAAATATATTTGCCTGACACTAAAAATCATTGCTACTAAAATGAAATTCCTCTGGTTTTCTTTCAATAAATTCCACTGCTAACTACTGTAAAATAATCTGCACAGTTACATAATCTAAAAKAAAGAGGGAGTTACCTTTTCAGATTTTTTTTTAAGTTTTCCTGTTTCAGGAGAAATATTGAAGTGAGCAGTCCTGCGGAAGCTGAATGTTACAGGGAGGAACTTGGATTCATTTTTTATTGTACAYAAAACTTGTGTTTGTTCACCCAAATAACAGTCCTTAAAATTAATTACTTCTCCTGGCTTAAAAGATAACGTCACAGGATACCCAGAGCCCATCAAAGCTAAGTCCACATGACGAGAATGACTCCCTGCATCAGAAAAACACAAAAACAAACAGAAAAAAAAACTTCTCACACCCATTATCTCATTAAGACAAAAGTCATGCTGGAGTTGTATGGTCACAAAATCACAAATCAGTGTGTTTATAATGCAATTTTTATAAACCTAACACAGAGACCTTTACTTATAACAGCTGTTAAATAATATATTCCATCAGTAAGGAAGTTGAGGATGATCAAAGATGCACTTGGAAATGCACAAAACTGGTATTCTAAAAGTGCTAGTGACTTGCARATGGCTGGGGGGTTTTGATATCCTTCAAATATTTGCATTTATAATTAATATAATTTAGAATTAAGTTGTAGGTGTTCATTCATGACACACGATTCCCTCCTTTCTACTCTCTGTTCAAAGAGGTATTGGTGCTGAAGCATTAAAGATGTAAATKAATTGATTTGTGTTGATATAAACAAACAAATATAAAAAKTAATTTACCATGAAGCTATTTAGATGACCAAGAATTTTTTTTWAAWTWAAAAAAATCAAGATATACAGTTTTATTATCCATATCTACATTTCTGATGGTGACTATAAATTTCTACCATACTTGTGGTTGCTGTGGTACCATCACTGAGGGTCGGTAGACCRCCACCTCTCATCCCAGCAGTTTCAAATCTCAGAAACAGGACATAATCTTGAATCAGTGATGAGTCATTCGTTTCAAAGTCTCTTTTAAATTTTCTGTAAGAGTGACAATTTGTAATTAAAAGACTGGAAGAAAAATAAACCACCAAACTTAACCCATAAAAAATCAAGAAATATTTTTGAACATCCACTCTGGCTTCTTTGCTGTCAGTAACATGTTGAACAAATGATCTTTTTACTTCCTTTCTGAAAAAGCAAACAGTAACAAATTTAAGCTCATCAATATCTGTGTGTTTATTATAGTGGCAATTTTTATATCTTTTCCAGTCCACAACAGTTTCCTAAACTAATACCACATGCATAGCAACTACATATATTTAGAGCTTAAGTAAGGGAAAATGGCAAGAGCGCATTAGGTTTTTCTTCATCCAAGAAGAAACGTTTCTTTATGTTTAGTTTTCATTTTTGTGTTGCTTGTTTTTTTTTAATGAGATGACAGCTCTCCAAAGTGTTTCACTCTCTTGGTGRTTAATAMATGGCAAAAACTAATAAAATTCTTRTTCTGAAAAAGACAAAACCAGCTTAACCAATTCTTGGTCCAAATACAGCTTTAGTGTAACATAAAACATAAAATCATAAAATCACTTCAGACTTTGCTTTCTGATTAGCAGAAYCATGCCAAGAAATTTCTTTTAACACACATAAATACATAAGAAGTTATTCAGAAATAATGTGCAGCCATATTAACTTGAAATTATTTTCTCTAACACAGCTCTTGCAGAATAGTGTAGACCAATCAATTTGTGTGTTTGTGTGTKCATTTAATTGGTATCACTCACTCACTCTGGACTAAAGCACAGTGTAACCATAGATTTTTCATAAGGCAGCAAAGTTCCTTGATCGGGAATGCACAAGATCAAGGTGGAAACATCTACATCTTTAGTTTTCAGGCTTAAGTCTTGTAAAACAGCATCTGTACTCTTCTGAAGATCTGTCCCCTAAAAAAATAATCAAAATACAGAATAGTTCAGCCTGTTCTGCTTTCCCTTTTGTGTTTGTATATTTACCTATATACATGCATTTTCATGTACAACAGATAACACAAGAAATAGTACTGACATAGTTATACATCACATGACTAATTAACTGATTTTTGAACCAATTTCATGTCAGTGTTTTGCATTCCCTTTTTTAAACATAATTCTCAATCTGATTATTTCACTGTCTGAGAAAAACAAGTGAAACCACAGATYATTAACATCTTAGAATTCAAAAYTGTATTTTGATMACTCCTAGTAAATAATAAGAAAACKAGTAGGATTTCAAGGAAAATTGCTCCAAAAACCCCAAACAAAACTACAAGAACCGTACCCAGTGAATGCACTTAAATTTGTTAAGGTTAAAATGTCACCTACTGAAACAAATAATTGAATTTAACTCAATTCTAAGGTTAAATTAAAGTAGAAAACGTATTGGCTAGACAGAAGATTCAGCAAGCCTATTGATCAGGAAATACTCTGACATAATAAACGATAGTAGAAAATGAATGTTTAGAAATAAAAACTGCAAACACAGAAATGAACACAAGTTTTCAACTAAAACAAAAACCAGAGCAGTTTCTTACCAACTCTCCTCCAATGGCATTGTCTTCCAGGACTGCTACCCAATCCATACATTCAGGGCTTTCATTGTATAAATATATTTTTTCAGTCTTTGAAGTCCCAAAGTAAAGACGTCCAAAGTTAATGCATTTCAGTACTTTTCCGCAAGACACTCCAATAACTTTGAGATCTTGTTCAACCACTACACCTCTGATCCATACTTCAGTGAAGCCACGATCATCCAACTCCACTCTGCCAGTAAGAGTAACAAGCAGCAATAGGTAATGGAGAGAAGTGTTAGAAATAATAAGATTTCTGGGCAAAAAAAAATTACAACATCCAAGCATTCAAATCACTGGCTTTCCACRGATAAACTAAGTGGGGAGCAGGGCAGACAGCATGTCCTTGACAATGGCCTAGCAGGAATAGCATCAATCAGGAAGAAACACACATTACATAGTGGAGTTTTGGGTTTGTTTTGTTTTTTGACTTTTTTTAAATGTTTGAAATGATAGGAACAACATCTGCAAAGAATTAGGTGTCCATAGACAATACACATTGCTCTTATTTCTAAGAGTCTTCATATCTAAATACCAATTGTAGCATACAAAACTTAATTTTCTTGTAGGGAACTGCCACTAAAAGTTCATTGAATAAACATGAAAAAACTGCTGCTGTTCCTGCCCGAGAGCTTGATCTTGATGATACCACAAATCACCAACAGATCATACAGACATTGTACTATTTTTTGTTATCAGAATTCTAGTGAAACAAAGCATATTTGTTCTTGATGAACAAAAGAATCAAGCAGTAATACACCCTGGTTTTCAAATAGAATCATCTGTCCTTATGAGCAGCCTCTGAACTGAAAAGAAAATTTAAATTAAAAAAAAATCCTTGGTTTTGAATAGTCATATATATAACTACACAAGGGATCTGGGAGAGGATCTCCAAATATCRTCTTTCAGCTCTTGAAGAGCAGATTCCTTTGAGAATAATTTTGCTTGCACATTGAAGGCAAACGTTCAGACAACATGGCAAATGTAAATAACTATCGTGTTTTCATGAAAACTGGACTATTTCTCAAAGTCATATTCCTGTCAAATACCCATTGCAAGACTTTAAATATCACCCTGTTTGTTTAAACACATATATGCGCATCAGTACACATATATATTTCTACATTTGTGCAAGGCTTGACAAGAAAACGTAACATTTCATCTTGTCTAAAGAATGTAACAGTAACTACTGAGAAACACCAAATTCATGGACAGAATTATGCAGAATTTAAGGCAGAAAATGGCTGTAGGATGAAATATGAGCTCTGTGTAGTCATGCTCTCTCAGTTGAATAGATAAATTATCTATTAGACTGCAGGAAAGTAGCCATTTACCTCAAACAAGGAGAAGAAAATTATGGTAGCAACCTGGACACCAAAAGTAAAGCAGAAGGCACTTAGCAACCAAAGGGTTGATATTTAGTAGCCAAAGAAAGTATTGTACAAAGGAGGATGTAACTGTGAAGCAGTAGCACAGACACCACCTTGCCTGTGACTCCAAGACAATTTTTCGTCTGTCATTCCCTTTTCTAACATGCCACCGCCAAAAGCAAGAACAGGAAGAACTGAACTTGAAGTACATCTTAATAATTTAAAATAAAACAGGAAACTTCCATACACATCCAAAAAAAAACCGCCCAAAAAGCTTAAACCACCAACCAAAACAAAAAAAAACAAAACCACTTAACAAACCAACCACGCCCACTCTCACATTGTCCAGAGAGGCTGTGAACTCYCCATCACTGGAAGCATTCAAGTCAGGCTGGACAGACTCTGAGCAATTTGKTCTGGTGGAAAATTCCTGCCCACAGCAGGTRGGTTGGAAATACAGGACTTTAAGGTCCCTTCCAAGCCAAACCATCCTGTGATTCTATGATTCTATAAGGCATGTATTTAAAARCAATCCACTCCAGTGTTGCAAATACATTCCCTCTAGTGAAAATAAGATACACCAAAGAACACCACAATGTTCCTGAAACTCCTGAAACACAAAGAGCTAAAAGAAAACAAGAAGTTACAGAAGCTAAGAAAAGTAGGGAAGACAGGATGTGCAGAAAGCTGAAAGATACAAAAGCTCTTGGTTAGTTTTATTCTGAGGAATGTGCAAACATCCCAGATCATTATAAAGTATGAAAGATCTTTATTAACACAGCCAGGTATACAATTATGCATCACTTTTCTGTGGAGATAATATAACAATCAAGTTAATTTAATAGAACTAAATATTAAAGACAATAACTGACAGGAACTGAATCTTCTTAGACAAACATTCATAATAAAGACTAGAATAAATAACAGACRAAAATGAAATTTATAGAGCTGCATTTCTTCATACACTCACTTCATCATTTCATTGATGACTCCAGGTGTATCTGTGCAGATATCCACTTCAATTGTCCTTACAGATTTTGCTTTTACCACTCCTCTGGCAGGTCTTATGTTAAGCAGGACAACCCCACCATATACTATACGAAATCCACCTAGAAAAACCAGAGCAGTAWACAGAATGTCACACAATATAAAGCTGTAGATTTATATTCTTCTAAAACACACTTGAAATTACACAACACATAATRCAGATGTTCACAAGCAGTACATTTTCCTATTTCCTAAGGAAACATGGAGTTAACCTTTTTAAAAGCTATTTCTAAGAGAGAGTAGATCATTATTTCCAAGCTTTCTTTAAATATTACACCCACGTGTCCAATTCCATTTTGCAAGCTGTGATGTTTACAGGAAAGGCACTCACATTCCAAACAGAAGTGACAATATCCTGAAACAGCTGTAAGTAACATTTTGCAAGTTATACCAAGTTATAGGCAGCTAGAGTAGCCAGAGAGTTAATTGCATATTGCAGGTAACAACAACTTCTATGATTTGGTCTGTACCCAATGTAAGTTACTGCAGAAGAGAACATTAAATATTTCTATAATATATAGATAAATATATGTTATAAAAATACTTYTATAAATGTGAAAAAACCCTATGTTTAACCAACAACACTAATCATCTGYCATTAGATCATAGACAAATTGTTTCAAATGTATGAAAAATGTGCTGACTTCATATAAAAGATAATCTCTTATATGAGATCAGAAGCAGGAAAAAAGGACTTATTTAGTGCATGGGATGAGATGTGAAATGCAATCCTCAAGTCTCAGGCTAGCACAGAGCACTTCCTGCTCACACAGTTTAGAAGCTGCTGTTAACTGTGACCTGCTTATTATGATTTACAGAGCCCACAGAAACACAAACTCAGCAGCTCTTTGTCTGCCCTCAAGACATTCTTTACTAACCATTGCCCTCATTCAAATTTTCATTCAATCCTAGAAAACTCCACCATGCAGCCTATATGTATCATGCAACCGTTTATAACTAGAAACAGTTACCTACACAATTTGAAAAAAATTATATCATACAATTTAGTTGTAGATGCACATGTACTGTAGGTTCTCTCATCTTCTTTCTAATCATAATTGCTCAAAGYAGTAAGTTAGCATGTATGAGAAAGACCTGATTATATAAACTGCATACTAATCTTTTAAGTTGAGCTGGCTGTAGAAAACACGCCCAATAATTTCTTTTTTCTTCCTCAAAAGAAAATTTTTTAAAAATCTGCTTTATCTAGACAGAAATTAGATATATATATATATTTAAATTATTTTTAATATTGCAACTCTTCTCTGTGTTCCTGTAATCATGCATTTTCTCTTGGTACAATATTTCATATGAAAATCTAGGAGACAAATGTTCACACAGCCTGGGCCTAATGCAAAAAAACCAGCTTGTAATGCAACAAAGAGCTGTACAAATGAGGAAAAAAAATAATTAACTGCCTTAAATTTGTTGTTTGAAACACAGCATAGCTGCCACCCTTCTTCTGGAAAAAGGCATCTGCAGCCTTGTCCAAGGCAAGTCACTGTCAAGTGCAAAAGGCAGTCACATAGGTTGTTTGGATCATGTGAGCATTCTAATCTTATGTTCCTTTATCCATGTTTCTGATTTTCCTTGGAATTGCTGCTCACAGAAGTTTAAGGATGTGCTTGTTCTAAAAGCTGTAGGATTTCAAAAGCTATGGCAGAAAAATAAAAAGCCTCTCATAATCTTCTAGCAACAAAGACAATTCAATTCCTGTCCTAGAGGACTTTAGCTTGGAAAGTGCAGGGAACTCGTAGTTGTTTATTCAAGAGAGAGGTCTGGGGATCACAGAAGCACAAAGCAAGAGCAGATGTGATTTGCTGCTGTCTACACTGAGCACACTAAGGCAATGGGCAACTATTATTCTTACATCTTTCAAATGGGACTCAAAAGTAGAGAACTCATAAAATTTTCAAAGTTCTAAACTATATTTTCTTTCCTAAATGGAAACATAGTACTGGTGACATAAGCAGCAGGCCATGTGCAACAACTGCAGCTACAATAATCACAATCTGCATAACCCAAATTTCAGTTAATTGCAGCTGGGTCACCAAAGTGTTAACTTGCATAAAATTATGTTTCAAATAAAAKAAACTATTTGTATGATTTAATGCATACTAAATATTTACCTGCARCTGATCCATGGTTAGCAATACTAATCTTTTTAGTAACTGTTTTGTTGTTTGCAATCATTTCACCAAAATCAAACTTTGATTCTATTTCCAGATAAGAGTATGGAATTAATCTGCAGAGAAAAGACAATATTATATTTCCCAAAACTTTAAAGTACCTTTGCATTTTAAAAGAAATTTGATTAAGCACTCCAGGGGAAGAGAGTTCTCTTTTTGTCCTAGTTCTATCAGAGTTTTGGCAACTCACTACAGCACTACAGCACACACAGGAAAGGTCTAAAAGAGAGGTACTTATCTATTAATCTGTTTAATGACTGACCATTCTGATTTGAAAACAATATCTCTTTAAACAATTAGTCAAAATTTAATTAATATACTTCTGTTTCATTTCCAATACATTATCATAGTACTTTAAATAAAACTATCCTGAATTAGTTCATCACAAAATTAGACCAAATAATTCATTATGAGCCTGAACTAAGAGCAGAGAAGTGCCAATATCCATGTAAAGTCTTGTGTTTGATATATACTTCTTGTGACTTCAACAAAACTTATTACAACAGACAGAAGTGTGTAATGACAAGCCACAAGCTACTTTTATTATTTATTTAAGACCCTCAGCAAGTATGATGACATCACTGGGTACTTTTTAGGCATMATGAATAGATCATGCCTCAGGAAACTTGTATTTTAAAGACTCCAATCTTTAATACAATGATACCTCTGATCTCACATAAAACTGTGTTTCAAATCAATTTTAATTTTACATGAGCACAGCAGTCTGTCTCTTCTTAGCCACAAATAGGAACATGCAGGAACAATTCCATCTCCTGATCTGTGTTACATGCAGCACAGAAGGCTTAAAGGAGAAGGAAGAAAAATATCCTTGATTGAGTGAGGTAGATCCTGCCCAAATATTCAATTGCATTATGGGAAGATGAGGGGCAAGGAAGGGATAGAGGCAAAAAATTAAATCAAGAAACACCACAAAAGAATTTGCTCTCAGGAATTTTAATACAGTTTTTAATTCTCTTTGATAATTTATTGTAATGCAAAAAAAATAATGTAGTAAATTCCTTAAAGAGATGCTAGACCAGCAGGATGTGGCAAAAAAGCCCCATAAAATAATTTAAATTTAAAAAAAAACAAATCATCTATCAAGATTAGTGTACACTCACAAAAATTGTAAAAATTTTACTTTGCAAGTATCCAGACATTCTTACAAGAAGTTTCACCGGAAAAAAAACAAAAGTACTTCTCCTCTCAAGATCTAAGTATCTATCTTTTCAAGTGGGCAGAAATAAGCATACATTATAAATAAAATGAGATTTTCTAATAGATACAGACCTATGCAAAAGGGAGGTAGTCAAGGTAAAGGTTTGGAGTTTGTTTTTTTAATACAGTGTGAGGTTTATTTGTTTGCTCTGGTTTGCTAGTTGGGGTTTTTTTATGAAGATGGAATTTACTGGTTTTGCATGACACTAATTATATTTTGGAAAACATTGAATAAAATCATAAAATATCCTTGTTTTTTCCAAAYACACACAGAAATTTATTATTAAAGCCTGACAACGTTTTCTCTGCAAAACACAGTTAAACATGAAGATTTTAAGTACTTAATCTATTGCARGTCCTTTCCAGAAAGGAGTCCCCAGTAGCATTATAATTCTTCCTATGTGCCTTTCCTTCACCATACTACCCTAACAAAAATTTTCAAAAGTCCTTGTGATGTTGCTCTAAAGCATGCACCCTATTTTTAGAATTAGGCAACAYATGTTTCACTACAATTCAGATTTGAAACTGTTACAATTACTGCAAAATCTTTTATGTAAGTGATTTAGTATGAAGGGAAGACATTAAAAGTAATTGTTAATTTSTCTAATAGTACAGAATTCAAAATTRCCAACATTATCAAAATCAAGTTAGATTATGGCAAAACTAAAAATCCAGACTCTCTATAATTTCAGAGGGACATCACCCCAATTAACATCTTACCCTTGTGCTGTTATGAAAAAAAAAGAAAAATCTTACTGTTGTAAGAAAACTAGTTTGTTTTCCATGCAATTGACAGACTAATTACAAAGCCATATCTGACATGTATAAGTAAACTTTCCAACACATTAATCTGCAAATATTAAGAGCAGCATGTGAGCTTCTTAATATCATACCCAAGCAGGGGGATATGAACTYTGTCATCGTCTACTAAAAGAACGAGTTTGTCTTGAAGATCTTCTGCACGGTCAGGAGAATATTCCACARTAGCTTTAATTTGAAGTCCAGATGCAACAGGTTTTTCTGGATTTTTCACAATCAATTTAAACTGCAATTTAAAAAAATATTCTTTTAATTGTTACACGTTTCTAGATTAAGAAGGATATACATTTATCCTTTTTTAGGATATTTAGTTTATTTTCAGAAGAATATGAAGATTAAAATTTAACATGATCTTTATATGCAGAATTTTATAATTTTACCTCCCTATTTACTGAATTTCCGACTTTTTACAGAAAAAGAGAAAGACAGAATGAACTAGCAAAATTTTCTAGTCTTTCCAAGAGAGCTCCAGCTTTTCCTATTGTTGCAGAAAACCTTCAGAAGCAATAGAAAATTAAATCAGTGAAAACTACTTTTAGTGCTGAGAAAATAAGAAAGATTGAGTCTCAGTTCAAAACAGCAAACAGGAACAGGTTAGAGCTCCCTCTAGGTCTGACTGACATCAACAGAAAGTTTCACTGCACACTGAAAATCTGCTTGAAAGGCACCTCCAATCTTGGTGGTGAAATGAAAGGGAAAAAAAACCAGAAGGATGAAAAGCACCCTTTCCTCTCTCAAAACAATAATGCTGGATTACTTGTCAGTAAGTGTCTGTTTAAATCCACCATCCCCTGTACCTTCTCTTGAAAAGAAGACACAAGTAACCCACCATCAGCACACAGAGGGAAATCCAGCACTTCCCACATTCCTAGGAAAGCCTCAAAGTGAAGTCTAGAGCTCCTTTGGTGGCTGTCTCCTTACAATTCACATTACCCTGTGCACAGTGGGCTTCTGCTCTTTATGTCCAGTTCKAATGTTGTTTATTCCTGAAAGACAGTCTTCCCTATATTCTAAGTTTTCTGTTCTAATTTATGTTCTAAACATGCAAACATAATTTACCACTTGCTACCTATGTTGTCTTAGCATCTCCTTCTATTCCTTTAGAATCCTTCTAGCAGTTTACTCAGCTAAAGGAAATTTGTTATGTCATGCACATCATAATKATGGGCTTCATATTGAAARAGMAGCCATATTTTAATTCTGAGATGTRTAAAATMKAMCYCTTRTCTAAAAAGAATTAAACATYSAAGCATATTCATTTTATACAAGGCAAAATTAATATATTGTACTAAGAACATTCAAAAAAAAACTATGAAAAACTGCTTTGTGATCTTAATTTCTTGAAAGGCATTTCTTGGCCATGCACTATGACAGCTCAAGGTTATGTTTCAGTGCTTGCACTCTATACATGCAAKGCATCAGAATATATTTCAGAGGAGTCATACACTTCAGAGCCTTGCAATCACAGACAGCAACACAAGGGCAACGCAACAGACCTTTCTGGAAATGAGTGTGAAGTGCAATCTTGTCCCCTAGCTGTCATCTTGGTCATCATCTCATGTACAATGGAATAAAAATATTAAGCAAAAGGCAAGAGTTAATCACAAAGGGAAAAACCCCAAAGCAATGATTCAGTAACCTTTTTTCTTTTTTAAAATTGACTCTGCCTTTCCGCTTCTGGAGCAATGAAAAATTGATAAGGCTGATGAAAACTAACAAAAYACAATAAGCACAGCCCTACCAAATCAAGCACTCTCAACAGTTGCCAGCTCATACCAAAAGCCTTCAGCTACAGCTTAATAAGAATGAAGCTGCCACTCTTGCCCTCACAAAGAAAGGCTCACTACTCAGGTAGTGAAATTATTCAAGGTACTTCAATTGTCTGAAAATCATATTGATGACTACCCTGAATTATTCATAGTTCAAGTTTCTATGAACACAAAGCAACATCAGCTTCTGTTGAACCCCTGATGCCAGTTCAACCCAGCCTTCTGATCATAATTCTGACATAATTTACAAATAATAAACTACTAACCACAGCAGGGTTTTGCTGAAGCYGCAGAGGTTATGAGGGCTCAGCTAGTTAGAACTGTAAAGATACATTTGCCTTTAAAGAGCCTGGCACTACAATGACTTTTCCAGAACTTATGTTATTAATAGCAGTCACACTATATTGAGAAAACATTGCRAAGCTCCTCTTTTCTGAGAAAATTCTTAGGAAGCAAGCACAATGGGACTGCTCCAGTCAAAAAACTATAAAGTATACAGCYCAGAAATTAAGAGAGCCATCACTTCCAGATTTTGGTGTTCACACCACAGCCATTTCTACAGAATTTTCCCTGAAGTTACGAGGAACTCATGGGCTTCCTGCGGGATGAATTCTGGAGAACACAAAATCAGCCAAGACGGCAAAGCAGGATTTGCTGCCAACAAGAGACTTGATCACAGAACCASTAMGGTTGGMAAATACCTCWAAGATCATCAAGCTTAACTGTTAATGGCTGATGTAGCTAGGAAAGGCTGTTTATTTTTACTGAAACTATGGATTTAAGAAAGAAGGAAGCTCTCTCTAAACTGTTCCCATCCTCAGGGGAATAAAGGACAGGCAAGCTCAGAGTTCCCTTAGTTCTGCCGCTGTTGCCGCGGGCTGGAGCGGTGCGAGGCGCTGCCCGAGGAAACGCAGCGCGGCCGCTGTTTGAGGAGAGGCGGCCGCGGGCACACCCCTGCGCCTCCCTCCCGGCCGGCCCTCACCTGGGGCCGGTTCGGCGGCAGCAGCTGCAGGCGGCAGGTGCCSGCCCGCAGGTTCTGCACGGTGAGCGAGGCGCGGTAGTGGTTCCCCGGGGCCGCGTTGCTGAAGCGCAGCTCGGCCGGGGCGATGCGCACCCCACACACGTCCCGCCACTGCTCCGCCATGGCCCCCCGCCGGCAGCGGCCGCTTAGCAACGGACGCGCGGCGCTGATTGGAGGAAAAGCCGCGGGGAGGCCAAAACCCACCAATCGGAACGGGGGAAGCGGGCTCGGGTGAACTCGGCTCGGCTCGGCTCGGCTCGGCTCGGCTCGGCTCGGCGCTGCCTGAGGGGGTGCCCGGATCCCGGTGCCATCCCGTGAGGGCCAAGTTGGGCAGGAGCTGTCAAGGGATAAAAACCCCAGACTCACCTTTTTGGAAGTGCACCAAAAATGGCCTCATCCCATGTAGGTGAATTTTACAGAATACTGAATTTTTAGGGTTGGAAGGGATCTCTGGAGATCACCCAGTCCAACCCCTCCTGCCAAGGCAGGTTTACCTGGAGCAGGTGGCACAGGAATGTGTCCCAGTGCGGTTTGAATGTCTCCAGACAGGGAGACTTCATGATCTCCCAAGGCTGTCTGTTCCAGTGCTCTGGCACCTTTGACATAAAGCCCTTCCTTATGTTGAGGTGAAACTTCTTTTCTTTTAGTTATGGTCGTTGCTCCTYGTTCTGTCACTGGGCCCCACTGAAGAATCTGGCACCAAACTTTGAGATATTTATATTCATTTATGAGATCCCCTCAGTCTTTTCCTCTCCAGACTAACAAGGCCCACCTCCCACAGCCTCTCCTCATAAGGTGTTCCAGACCTGTCATCATCTTTGTGGCCTCTGCTGCACCCTTTCCAGTAGCTCCTTGGCTTCCTTGCACTGAGGAGCTCAGAATTGGGCACAGCTCTCCAGCTCTGGCCTATTAGGACTGATAAGAGGGAGAGGATGCCCTCCCTCAGCCTGCTGACCACACTGTTCCTGATACACCCCAGGATGGGATGTACTGGTAGAGATACCTGATCTGATGTCCACTGTGGGGCTCAAGCTTGTGGCTGTCCAGCATATCCCATCCTGTTCGCCCCAGGTGTTTCCTGCCATGGGTCCTACTCCAACAGCAGCCTGGGAGAGTGAWGGGTGATACAGACATGGGTGCCCTGGATTTCTTAAAGATGGATTGCAGTGAAATAAAAATAGCCTGATTTCTCTCCTGGGCCTGCATGGTAATCACAGACACGACCTACACAGAGCTAAAGCAGGCACTAACTCTTGAGTGCTGGTGGGAGCTCAGTGTCTGCAGTGCCAGCGACCACACTAATAATTCATGGCACGCTTTTACTGAGTGGTGGAAGATGTGCTCCTGCTCTGATACTTCCTGTGCTRCAATTTAAGTGGTAAAATGAGGTTGACAGGATTCCAGCACTTAGTCTTGGAGTGTTATGGGCCACCTTGTGCTTGGCTTCAAAGTAGCAGAAGGACAGAGAACAGCATGCACAGCAGGTACACAGATCCTTAGACATCAGTTCTGATTAACTCAGAATGGTTTGCCTTGGATTACTTCGTCTCTTCAAAGTGCATCAGGATCCAAATTATTTATATTTTAAAAGTCAGATATGAGGAGTTGCAAACATGGATTGCACAGATCAGAACAACAAASTAAAAAAAAAAAGTTTAARAAAACCCCTATTTTTAWTAGGTCAARAAACCTAGRGGGGRAAAGGAGAGAGAGAAACCTCTGTTTCTGTTGCTGGGGTAGGATGCTAGCAGGTCTGTTGGTCCCCCTTAAATATTCGAATTATAGATACTCGTCCACAGATCACTAAAGAATGTGCTGGAACATGGCATTGCAAGCACTAAGAGTAAAAGTATCTGGAGGGAGTTCTTTGGGAAGACTACTTTAATCTGTTTTATGGTAATATGATTGTACTTAATGGAAACCTACACAAAAAAAAAAGAAGAAGAAAAAAATTTAAAGAGATTACCTTATCAAAGAATTAAATTGCCTCTTCTTTTTCAATACAGAATGGAGAACACTCCTACATAATTTCTCTGAWCCTTTGATGCTAATTCTTTTATGGCAGAATTGATTTTTAAAGATTTCTGTCTCTGCTGCTTGCTCCAGCTCTCACTGACAAAGTTACCACTCCATGAGAGAATTAGTAGCAAAGAATACTTGTCTATTTTCCCTTGATTTGACATAGATATGTCCATACAAAATTTTTATCAATTTAACTAAATCTTTAAAAAAAATTAAACTGAGATTTAGCTGGTGTATAGAGGAGTCTGGTTCAGAATAAAATGAATCCTGAGCTCTCTGAAATAGTTTGGCTAGGCTCTTCTCCTCTTCTGCAGACTCTTGCATCCAAATGCTTACTATTACCATCATTATGACAGCTCATTATGAAACAACATTAGATAATGGACTCTTCTCCTTCCTTTTGTCAGCTTAGTCTGCATTCATAAGAATCTTTTTCTTGGTCAACTAATAATCATCCCCAAAGTGAAAACTGTTGTAAAGGAACAGGTGTACTTTGTTGAATCCTTTGATGAAAAAGCATGACAGAATCTTTTATATCTAATGCCTAGGGTTTCGATTATGTATTGTCATTCTCTTTATCATCTGACTGCATTAAGAGTGATTTTAGCTCTACAGAAATTTTAGAGTGCAGTAATCTGTACAATTCACATTGCATTCACCTTAACAGTATCAGATGATGAATAAAAAAGCTTCAGAGCAAACTTCTCACTATTGTATTATAGTCACTCGAGGGAAGAGTACAGTCATGTAAATCCCCACCACACCTCAATATCTGAATCACTTCCAACTTTTCTAAGCCAGACTTTCAAATCTGAAACTTGCTTGACTATCCACTGATCCAGCTATTCTCCCAGGTTTCAGGCAGAAAAGGGGRAAAACATCATTAGGCTTTTTTCCATTTAATAAAATGGGCTAATTTTTTTTTTTTTTTAATTAAATATCCTCTGCCTTGGTCAAATCTATCCTGGGGGCAGGGCCAGTGTAAAACAAGATGCAGAATAAGAAAGCTATCTCTAATCTGTTTTCTCTGGCTGCACAGGGGAAAGGTTTACTAGGAAATATGTATTAGTAAACAGTGAGACCTGAGAGACTGAACCTACCTGTCCRTGTTCTAAACACAGGTCAAAAATGCCTGGAAAGCATCTGAGTCTTCTATTAGATCAGAAGTGGTTCTCACTCCTCCAGGAATCTGTAAAAATGCAGAGAAATCGCTTCAGAAAGTATTCAAAAGGCTAAAAAAGGGGCAGTTAAATTGATCATAAGGGTGGTTTATTTGACAGTAATTCAGCAACAAGAAATGACAGTGGTCTGTGAAATAATTAAAGCAGTTTGAACAAACTGCCACTCGTACTGCACTTCRTTGCTGKAATCTGAATCCAGWGGAACTGTGATTTGAACTGTGAATRCTGACCTATTTATTCSGCTTCAGGATGAATAAAGAGTWTTAGAAMATACTAGAAGGAAMTAGGACCACTTACTGCTAAAACAAACAAGGGTGTGTGCTTTTATATCAGCTTTTAGGAGCCAGAAACAGATAAAGTCCAAATAATGAGAACTAATAAGATATTCCCTTGCATTTAATCTTGCAAATTGCTCTGTTTAATGGAAAGMGAGGATGTTCAAAATGACAGATTAGGGCTCTAATTCTCTCTAAAGGTCTCTTCACTCAACAAAGCATTTTGTGAGAGGCAGAACTAATGAAGATTTTATTGGGTCCTTTTTGCTCAATGAAACCATCAGTCTTCACAAAACGTGTGAGAATTGCCAATCTSTGTGGTGTCCCTCCATCTCAGAACAGGCTGAGAGGAGTGTGACCAAAATTGTTGGGAAAAGTGGACGGAGAGATTGTTACTTAGACAAGGCAATCACAAATGCCTTCCCTTTTTTACCCTTTTCAGAGTGGCTCTGTAGGAATCACTAAAGGAAAAACCTCTGTCATAAGTATATACAGTCACCATTATTTGGCAATGTAGCTTAGGCCCCCCAGAGCCACACGCTGAGTTATTGTATTTATGATGGAGCAGAMTCAGAGTGGTTTTATCAGCACAATCAGTTGGTTTAGCTAAACAGGTCAGCCACAGTACAGTTGGAACGTGACAAAACTGATCTGGGGATCAAGGCTACTCCCAGCCCACAGTGCTGAGCTGAACGTTTTGATCTTATGAGCTCACAGCAGTTAATCCAAAGATTTCAGCACCAAAGTRCAAATGCGCCCTTTGTTTCCTGCAGTCTGCAACACTGGAAGTGCTTTCTGTRTCCAGCATCGTTCTTAGTCACAATTTGTGAAAACATCCTTGTTCATGAAAAATTTAGCAACTCTAAAAGCATCCATATCCACTCCCAGAAATATAAAAATTGCAGGGTAGGAGGAAAAATCTTTGAACCACACTGAGAAATGTGATRAAGATGTATCTTTTGTGCTGGGCAGGTCGTCTCTGATCAAAACACAGCACAGCTATGRAGAAACTGAATATTTATAGATAATATGAAATTCAGGTAAAGGGTGATKCTGAAAATCTCACATATATATTAGTGCTTCTTTAACAGCTGTCTTGGATTTTTGACTCCAATAAAATCTTAACATTTACTGTGCAGAACCAGAACAGTAGAGTTTCCAGGCTGGTAACAAGATGTCAACAGTTATTGTCATCAATGAATCWATATTAAATTTCTACTAAACACAACTCAGATGTGATTTTCTRTAGTTGCTAATGGTGAGACTCATCTCACCACACTTCACTGATTGAAAATCAATGTTCAGTCCAAGCTTCCACTGTGTTTAGRACTGAGATAAGTACCTCCAGAGGATGATCATTCTCTTCCCCTTGCATAGGTATTTGAAATAGCATTCTATAYATCACATTGGCTTTATGTAGGTCTCTGTGCATCTAGTTACTTAAACAAGTTCAATAATCTTTTTCTTAGGCAGAAATGATAAAATTATTGAAAAGCATATTCATATATCAGTTGGGGTGTTTGATCAAAAATTTCTGCCTAATCATTATRTAGTAGAATTAATGTGAATGTTTTTTATACAGGTATCCTATRGAGTTAATATTAAWTTTTTCCAACTTCCTTAGAATCCAAGTWCTTAGCAAGAGAAATTAAATTTGCATTCTGATCATCTAGAGTATCAGAAAACTCTAGTTTTCACTCTTTTTAGGTACTGAGCCTTCTGCGCAACTTGACATTTTAATCTCAACTTCARTTCCAGGTGGACCAAATGGATGTGTTTATTTACTCTAAATGCAATCAGGCTGTAGTTTAGTACAGTTACCCTCTTTTACTCACTACCCTTTCTCCAGTCTGCTCAGTATCAATCCACTTTGCCTCAAATACTCTCTAATCCTTGAGTCCTGAATGTCATCATAGTTTGTTGCATTACACTGAGAGAGCTAATTTGTCTTCATAAGTTACAGCTGAAAGGATATTACCTAATTTAGCTGGGCCCTTATCTAATGGCGGCCTTGAAGATCAATAAGGAAGTTTCAGAAGTGCATTAAATGGTAATTAGGATAGAACGTATCTTGCAGAGTATAGAAGATACAGACTCTGGAGAATTTATGCTACTCMGTGTGTTAATGATGCATTGTGTCAACATGTGCTTTCTTTTATGAAATTTACACTATTTTTTCTAGATTTCTGTTTCAGTATTTTGTCTCACASTAGGCATAAACATGGGTATTCAACTCACTTTCACTATTTCATTCACCATTTAATATATCTCTTTCCCAATATTTCTTGCTCAACYAAATCCTGTGTTTATATATTTTTCTTCACTTGAGAATTTCTCCATGCTGTTTGTTTTCCCTTTTCTAGTCCCCTGATATTTTCAAATTATTCAGTCCATCTGTAAGTCTACCTATAGCTACTTCTCCTAATGCAGYTTAATATCCTGTCTGTGTTGATGTTTCATGTAATGCAGACATAAAATTGATTTTTCCTCACTGATACACATTTTTCTTTCTGACTGGTCATCAGCATAACACAGGTCTTCATCTCCTCCTTTCATCATGCAGTACTCTCRCCCTATCTACATTTCACCTGGCATCATGTGGCCTAATTTATCAGCTACAGATGCAGCATGTCTGTTCATTATGGTGTTATTAGGTATGTCTGAATTTAATGTTACACATGATGGGCTTTCCACACTTCCTAATTTTTTAGCCATAGTGAATAATACTTAATGCTCTTGGACAAAAAAAAAGGCAGGCTTGAAGGCAAGACCCTTATTGAGACTCAAGAGCTGACATCATTTTTTTAGCTCGGCAATGAACTTTCTTTCAGCAATTTCATTAGGCACCTATATGGTATACAACTAAATTACATCCATCAGTGCTGTAAGACAAGAACAGAAAATAGAAATGCATAATAAAAGCAATTATCCAGTGGGAATAGGGGTCACCTGTATTATCAGAGCTATTCACAAAGAGCTATTAGTTTGGGAAACTATTGAAAGCTGAATCTCATTTCTTTAGTACTTATTACTTTCTATTAACTGAAGAGGAATCCACATTCCTGAAATTACAATTGCTAGACTTTGTTCTCATAGGGAACTTTGAATTACCAGATGTCTGCTGGAAATRTATATACTACAGCAGAGAAAAACAGTCTAGGAGGCTCCTGSAGAGTCTGGAGGGTAACATCCAAACTCAGCTGGTGAGGGAACCAACAAAGGAAAGGGACCCACTGGGTCTGTTGTTTGTGGACAGAGAGGGACAGGTGGGCAATGTGATGGTCAGAGACAGTCTTGGGCACAGCCATCAGAAAATCATATTCATTCATAGAGGAGGAAGGGGGTCAGCAAAACTGTGCCTTGCATATCCATTGGGTAGACATTGCCCTCTTAAGGAGCCTGATGGAGGGCCTTGGGAGGAAGTCCTGCAGKTGAAGGAGTTCAGAAAGACTGAACATTTTTCAGGAGGGAAATCTTTAAGGCACAGGAGCAGGCTGAACCCATGTGCCAATTTGGTGGAGAAAGAGACTCTCAGCTGAGCCCATCATCCACAGGGATGGTAATGCACTGGGGATCTGTCTGCATGACTTATTTCTCATTTGTCTTCCCTTGCAGGCCTCCAGCACCAAGCACAACTGAGCTGCACACAACAACTGAGCTGCACACATCAAGCAACCTGCTGTGTTTATGGCARTGCTCTTTTCTCTGCTGCCAAAAGAGTGGTAAGATCTAGCACAGCAATTTACACAGCTGAATTCTATTATCACAGTATTTTTATATTTTTGACCAAATTCTGAAAATAAATTCATCTGCCTAATGCTATTATTTATTGTGGATATGTAACAACATTTTAATGCTGATTTTAAATTCCTTATATTTGAATTAGTTGCTAATATTTCAYAGTGGCATAATTTAATTCAAATTCAGCCTTCAGCAACCACTGGAACATTTCCCCATGAGTTCTTACCCACAGGACTATAAGCCAGCTTACAAAGTTTTTCAAGTTTCTAGCCAAGGACATGATTCTTTTTGGTAACATCATGAGGGCAGCATTYCTCAGTCATCCTTTATAGCTTCAGGGCTCCAACTAACCACAGTATTTAACACATCTCTTGCTACATCTTGCCAGAGATTGTGAAGCATTTCCAGGCAGTCATCAAGTTGGGGTTTCATCAGTGACTTTTTATARCATTTATGATAAAAAACGGTCCTGTGATCATCTACTCAGACTTTCAGCAATATACATGCCTTGTGATTTAGCAAGATCTAATTGCTTTTTGTAATTCCAGCAGCTGGAGTTGTRCTAAAACTTATCCTTTAGATATCTTGGTATAAAGATCTTCAGTTCTAATGTACATGTATTCTTTGATTGATTCCAATAGCTAATTATCCTTCTCTTTATTCKCTGTACTGTCATAGATCAGCATCCATAATCTATGGATGAACTCACTATATCTCTGAATCCAACATCTGTGGCTGCAAATAAAGATTCTCTCAMATCTGCAGAAGTAATCAAGGACAGGAAAAGTTTTAGTGACACTTTGAATAGCAGACTGTTGTTCTGGCATTTAAAATATATTCCAGAAATCTCTAAATAGCTTCATCTTTGCTACATTTGCTTCTTTTAGAGAAGCATAAAAATAGCATATTAACATGTAGTCAAAATTTACAAACACCTATTCCAGACAGGAAGAAAAGATAAAATTTTAAAGGAAGAAAATTCGAGGTCTTTGTTGTTTTTGAAGCATTTAAATGCTATGGATGGATGAAAATTGTGAATGAAAAGCAAAAAAGTAACAAGAATATCTGTATATATATATATATTTTTTTTGCTCCCACACTACCAAGATCACAACTTGAATCACTGCTTGGGCTGGTTTTCAGTGAACATGTTAGGAAAGTCTGCTAGAAGTTTTGGCACATAGTTCTTGAATATCTGAAGGAAGTCTTAGAATTGTGAAACAGCAATAAACATTTCACACATTGTTAGAGCAAAATAATCAATGAATCATTTTTTCCAGATTACTATGTATGCTTTTTAATAGCAAAAAAATGAAGGATGGTGGTGTAGTCTGGACAAAACCTTGCTGGCCACTGACAATTCAATAGCTGTTTGGGAGCAAACCCTTTACAGCAAAGGCTGATAGTGCTGGAGGCAGTGGAGCATCCTGATCTAGGGGTCTGTCTGCTCCAGTGACTTGAGAGGCAGCAGGAGAAAGGGAAGGGGTTGAAAAAGGCATGGATACACAGACAGCACTGATCTTATATTATGCTGAGCCCATGCTTGTAGATCCTAAACATGCATAGGATCCTAAAAAAGCAAGACCCCAACTCAAGCAAATCCTTTGTAAAACAGTAAAAAGGGTAAAATTGCAGAAATGCTACCACGKTCAGCTAAAAGGGACAAAGGAATATAATCTACAATTATAGTTTATCTCCTCTGTGGAAAATATGGAGGTGCTGTAGGCAGCTTTCCCTATCATGATTGCATAGCCTGCATTCAAACACAAAATGTTACATAAGCATTTAGTCTMTGAATAAGGGCAATTTTCTATGGCTGCTCTGTGCCTTTGCTCTCTATGAGTCATTTTTAGSAGGGGAGATCAAGCACATTGTTTGACAGCAAGCTTCTGAAGATTGCAGCTCTTTCATGTCAACTATATCCTGTTAGATCAGTAGATCTGACTAACCTATCATGGTCATTTAGAAACACTAAAGCTTTTTCAGAGAGTTAAAAAAACACAGGGCGACATCTTTCCCTTCCAGGTTCTAACAGGGAGTCCTAGAATTGGCATTTTTTCTTAAAAAACATGAGTTTGTATTTTAAAACTGAAGGAATAAACACAATTCATACTTCAAAAGGCTCTTTTGTAACTCCCTAGAAAGGGTATGTTACAAACAAAAGGCAAACAAAGAACTCTCAGATATCTCAACTTACTCTTCCACAAATGAGAAAAACAATTTCAGAAAGGCATGGGCTTACATAACACAAATTTAAAGCCTCTCTTTACTTTTCCAGGCCATCCTGTCATTACTTACGCAGGAATCAGAGACTGCAGCACACACTGAGCTTTCACAAATATKAAAGCTCAGAGAACAATGCTTCTTCCTTCTGCTTGTCCTTGCTCTTTGTTACCTAATAAAGCTGATTACTTCATCCTCAACATGACCATTTGAAAATTTTCTTTGTTAGTCATGGCCCTCTTTGTTAACKAGTACCCCTTTAGCTAGCTTTGACCAACTCACTCCTTTTAGATCTCTCTGAGTCTCTTTCTCAATTTACCTYTTTCAAGTTGACTTTTTTTCTGCCTAAGTTACTTAGTATCTTGTTTCTTCTTTTTGATTTTTTCTCGTTGTAAGTTTTAATATTTATCTGATTTGTCGTTCTGTATTCACCTACCATCATTCTTTCTGATCATCACTATTTTGTCAATTTTCTTTTCCATTTACTGATTTATTTCATATCCCAGCCTGCACAGAAAAACCTTTTTTTTTTTATTCATTCACTTCCCATTTATTTTAAATCTTCTCTTTCCTCTCCATGACTCAGCTTGTGTCTCCCATACTTTGTGCTTTTGTTGTATTTGTAGCTATTTTTCGCTTGTTCAGCATGAACTACTGGAACTTTCAAAAGGGCATGAATACATAGAGGCAGCTTCTGTGCTGATTGAGATGATGTCAGCAAGATGTCAGCAATGTAGCTTCTGAAAGCACATTTCATTCCACTGACTTGCTAGCAATTAGGAATCACAAAACAAATTGTTCTGTTGTATCTGGAAGATACAGCTCTTGTAATGTGTCTCCTGCAATTTGTTCCAACTGTATTCCACTTAGACCCTGCAATTATATGGCAAATTGTTGTAGCTGTTTCAAACAAACACACTGCATGATCCTGCAASGAGTAACTTAATGGCAACCAGTAATCATGAAATCACCACTTTAAATTAATTAGTACATCAATATCATTGCAGTTTGCAAAGCAATCCTTTTTACTCTCAGTTTTGCAAATATCTTACATACTTGAAGAAAATACAACTACAGGTAAATTTCAAAGTACAATGTCAGCATTTCAAGAGTAACTACTGTGTGATTTTAGRGTAATACTGCTTTATTATCAAGGGTCAGAAAATATTAACTCTCCCTTGTTTCTCTCTGTTGCAATCATTTAATAAAGGATAGGTGTCCTCTTTTTCTGTTCTACTCAACCTCTTTGATTATAATAGGTTTTCTTCTAGCTCTAACAATCCCATCCTCGAGCATTCCTTCCCTGAGTTCAGCTCTCTGACTATCACCATGATATATGACACTATATATGTGACACACAAATATGTTTCATGGCAATTCAAGTTTGAATACTTAAGCCTTAGCAGTAGGAAATTTAAGAAAATATKCTATCCCACAATTTCAAGAAAAGATCACAGCCATTGTTCTGATTTATAAGATAATTGAATGGTGCTTTCCAATCCAATTTCCCWTGTAATACTTTTACTATAGTTTATTCATAGATTGTTGCCTTTGGGGCCAGTATTAGATCTTGTAGTTTGATTTCCCTTATAGCACAGGCTATTAAACTTTACATGGTAYTTTTGTAGAGGCTAGTAACTCCTAAAGACAATTTCTATCACTACTTCCAAGAGATATCCTTGGTTTTATAAAATCCACTAATTTTATAATATTAACAGTGGAAACCCCAACCATTTCAGATTTTTTTGTTGTTTATCAGCCTTACTGTTAAAAACTAACAAAATAAAAATGTGTCAATTTGTATTTTGAACATTTTCAGCCTTAATAACCAAACCCAGATTCTTGTTTTGCTTGATTCCACTGAGAAGCCCTTATTATGTGTCAATATATTATATAAATGTATTATGGTATATAAATATATTATTATTATATTTTTCCTTTAAAAGTGCTTATATCCTCTTATAAAGCTGCCTTCTATTTAATAAGTTAAAGAGGTCCAGCTTTTTCAGCATCTCAGGGTGTATTGGGGTATTGGATGGGCAATTTCTGATGAAGAGCATTTAATTTAGCACTGTTCACAAGTTAACAATCAGGCTGGTGCTGTGTGTCTTCATTCACCATTCAGCTCAGTGGTTTAATGCACAAGGGTTTCAGGACATGCTCTTCATGTCCCTTGTGTTGCTGTAAGGTAAGATAATCTCTTATTGTCAAACACAGAGGTGTCACAGTGGTTAATGTGTTCCTGAGAAGTGAGAGTGGCAAGGGAAAATGGCCTTCATCCTATATAGGATGGAATATATGATATATATATATAAATATATATATATATATATATCAATCTCATTTGAGGGCACCATTATAAAATCTTGTTTGAGAGTTTATGTAAATATAGAGACCTCTTTTGAGGGTACCAAAAAAGTGACAGAACTACAATACTGAATGAATAGTTTTCAGGGGCATTGAGGTATTAATTATGCAACAAATATCTGCTGCATCAAAACGTTTTCCTTAACCTTGGAGTAATTGTTGTCATTCTTCTCYGTCCCTCTCTGTTCTTTCAACCATAATTTTGAAAGTGTTGGTATCACAGCTGCATACATGAGGAACTTTATAGAGAGAGGTGAAATCATGTCCGTATGCCCTGCTTATAGTTCTGTTGTTTATGCATCATAAACTCTTTAATACTTCACGTTGCATTGGGAGACCACGCTACCTCTCTACTAAACCTCTCACTGTTTCCCAGGAGACAGATTCTGTCCTCTTCAGTAAGATCTTATTCCTTGCCATATGTCCTCCCAGCAGTTCATGGTAAAGTAAAATGTGTTTMATTGAGCTCAACTTTCTCCCTTGCAATCCAGAACATTCTGTCTGGGTGACTTGTTTTTCACATCCTTCACCACTAGACCATTCACAAGGGTTAACACCACTGATTTTATTTTTCACTTATTTCTGCTAATTGATTGAAAATTATGAAGAAAACAGACCTGAAGAAAATTAAGCTGATTTAGAACTAGGAGTAATCACTAGAGAACCTTCCTTAAAATGTCATAATCAGTAATAACTCCCTGCTGACAAGTACTCTTTCAGTCCTGTGAATGAGYTCTTAATCCATTTAAGACATACTTTATTAGTAGTGCATAGCCCTAATTTTCTTATCAACATGTCATTTGTAGTAAATCAAATGCTTTCCATAAGTCCATTATGTACTTATTTCTATCAATTATAATTGTAAGAAAGAAATCAAATATTTGACAATGCCTATTTGTCATACATTTAGCAAGCTTAATTATAAACCCTTCTCTTTTAACTTTTTACCAATAAAATTTTTATGATTTTTCCACTGTTTTCCCAAGAATTGATGTTAWCTAACAAGCCTGCTGTTACCTTCTCTTCCCCTTGAACATTTTGAATCTCATAAAACACAAGTATGTTTTTGATCTTCAGAATCACCCACATGCAAATACTTATTCAAAACTGACATTTTGAGGAGGCAATTCGAAAACTCATTGCTTTTAGGGGTCCTGGTGTCAGGTTTGCCAATGTGAAATATTCTTCTGCTCATAKGTTCATTTAACATCCACATTTGCTACTAATAGGGTGATTCATCTCACCTAATCRTATCTAAAATTAGCTGAGTTACCTGGAATTCCCACAATAGAAAAAGAAAAATAAGATCCCCATAGAGCCATTTGATTCCAATTATCAAGAATTATGAAGAGAATCAAAAAAATTTAAACATGTATCAGTAACAGTGCTGCAAATACACAGATATTAAAGACACTAGACTAAAATACATGCTTACATTCTTGCATACAGTTCAACATAAAAGGAAATTTTCAGAACTCTAAAATGGGAATGTGTTTGTGAACAAACAAACACTGTTTATGCCTTTAGGGACTATTATATTGATGCCTGCTAAAGAAAAACAGACAGCAGGGTTCTARTCAAAAGACAAAGAATGCTTTCCATGAGCAATTAGGAAATGCAAAACATTTTTTTGAAGGCATAGACATTAATGAGAACCAAGTTAAGGATGTCCAAAGAGCTTATTGGATGAGCAGTTTGGGTATTGCAGTATTTAGGAAGCAAGCACAAAACAGGATCCAAGCCCAAGCATAGTTTGGAATGTGATACAATCACAAAAGGATTAAGGACAGCAGCTATGTTAAGGGGTTTCCAGGAAAAGGAGGACATGGAACAGGGTGAACACTTCCCAGAAAAGAGASCAAGTTAAGCCAAAACTTATGTGAGAACCAGGATGCTGTTTGGATTACACTATGAAATAAAAGGAGACATCAAAAATATTTCATTTAAAAAAAAAATAGCTATAACAGCAGCCAGTGCAAACCATGGTCAAAGGAGATTAGATGGCACTCATAGGAGCTATAGCAAAATAATTAAGCATCTCAGACAGGAAACTAATGTGCTGTTATATGTATCCACACCCGTGATTGTTGACCATCTGGGTCTTGCCTTTAACATTCAAGATTAATCGTTCTTTGTATGATACCTTTGCTAACATTAGTACAATTATGACACTTCTTTWAGCTTTCAAACACTTAAAGGTATTTCCACAGCTACTTTGATTGGAAATCACATAAGCAAAAATATATCAATGTGATAAAGCTTCATTCTTCAAACTCTGAGACAAACCATTTAGGGTTTGCTACATAGGTTGAAATTTTTCAAGGTTTCAGCTCAGATTGCCATTCAGAAGCCACTCCACTTACAGCTGACACTGTTGTACTGTTTTCAGTTCTCTTCAGATCAAAGTTTCAAGAAAAATATACCAACCAAACTACAACGGTTGCTTTTCTGCCTATGAGGCCACAGACAGCTCTTTATCCCAATTTTTATCACTGTCTTTTGCTAATTTTCTATGTTTCCTTGCTTGTCTTACAGAAATATTCCACTTGTCAAGAGCTGAGGTTGTCCTACTATCTGGGATTTAATTTTGCTTGATGCATAAGATTGTGCACAACACTTTTGTTCTTTGCTCTTGGGAATTCTGCATTGATAGAATGCCATGCTATCTAATTATATCCCAGCTAACTGTGGGACAGCTTCCACCCCCTTTGTAAATGGGTGAAAAGTAACCAAASAGTGCTGGTTTTCACAAGTAACCAAACATAAGCTGGTTTTCAGCAGGGGTCCTACAGAGATGGTCTGCACCCTGGCCCAAAAACCTCCCACACTCTGCARYTGGATTTGGGGTATTARAGTATTTACAATTCTGCCAGCMAGCTGTGCACCCATTGCTCTGCATCACAGAATCACAGAATYRTAGAATCAMAGATTCATTAGGGTTGATAKGARCCTCTGGAGATCATCTGGTCCAATCTCCCTGCCAAGGCTGGGTCACCTGCAGCAGTGACACAGGGACATGTCCATGGGGTTAGAATGTTAGAGATAAACCCAGAATAAGCTTATTCAGGAAAGATCAGGTCASACTTCTCTGTACCAGTGCTGGACCYGCCCAYGCTCACAGACTGTCTCCATCTGCTCACCTTGTTTCCTTTTATTGGGCAAATGCCAGTAACTGTTGGAATCAAAGTCCCCAGAAGCCTAACTTTCCAAAGAAGCCTAACTTTTCCATATGGAATGTCAAGAGGTCTTTTAAATCTGAAATAGAGTTACATATGTTTCAAATTAATTTAAGTAACTCTTCCATTAAACTTCCTAATTATTCAACTGGAATGTATGCTGAACAAAGCCTGCTTAAGCAATGGATTGAGAAATATTTGAAGGTGAAAGCAAGACAGGGCATTTAAAATACTTTATTAGGAAATTTAGGTGTAGTGAATGGAACATTGAATACCATAGACCTTGAATGCATTTGGGATAAATTATCACTGTTGGGCARTGATGTGATTAAGGCCTTCCTACAGAGAAAGACCACAGTTTTCAGTACCTAACCAAGGTGGATTATTGCTCCTTGAAAAAGCTGTGTTCTCATTAGCTTCAAATGCTAGAATAATTGCAGATTAACTTGATTGCAACATTATCAGGTCCATGAGGTTTGCTGATATTAAAATACATCTCTACAGAGATTAATAGAAGTTGAGCTAAATGAGTATAGAAAGGTCCACCATCTTAACCATTTGTTAGAAGACTGTAAAGCAGTAGCTTTATTTAGTTAATGTATGGAGGTGTATCACAGACCTTTGAAAGAACCTCAGATAAACTGGTGACCCTTGAGCTGGCAAAATCCATCCCTAATGGAAACCCARCATTCATCATGAAGAATTTGACTGTGTGGTTTCAGGAAGTTATTGGGATGCATTCTTGCTTTAGAGAAATGGAAGGAAATACCACAATTATTCTGATCCAAAACTCAACTGGTAGGACCCAAAACTAAAATAATTTATCATGGTGTCATCAGAGTAAGACAGTATTTTAAAATTGGAACCCATATTTTGCAATGATATTGTGGTCATTACTTACCAGGTTATAGGTGTACAACCAAGCATCATTCTCCAATCACAATGACTGAAAGCAACCCATCYCTAGWGCATGACAGGTACTGTTGTAACAGRAAAAAAAGGARCTGAATGTGAGAATGGTTTTTGTTATGAATCCCTAGTAAAATAATCAGTGACACTKTCTTGACAAACTAAGGTGAAAACTAAATATAATCAGCAAGAAATTACAATAYAGGCATGAGAGATTAAGAGAGTATTTACAAAACCTCAGTGGGACTGGCTGTTCTACAGTCCTACAACATCTARTTTATTATGTCTTATTTCACCCAATGTTGAATGATTAACAGTGCAGGTTATGGCATTATGTGCTACAGTGGTAATTCATTACATGTGTTTTCTCAAGGTTATTTTCAACAAGGCACTGAAAAATCAATACATTATGAAGCAACCCCCTAAATGTTTCCTTGGGATCCTGGCAATTTTGTGCAGACTGGGGCCTGAATGGTCTGAACAGCTATAATTTTAGGGAAATTGTGACKTGAACAGTTTACCATGGAGGAGGCAATTATTGTAGTCCAAAGAGAAGTAAAAAAAATAAGAGCACACACCACTAGCATTGCTGTAAGCACACAGATATTAATAACACATGAGTGACAAAGCATTATAAAAATTCATGCCTATATTCTTGAGAAAAGTGCTGTKCCAAGGGAGTTTTCAGGAATCCTAAAACAAGAATGCATATGTGACTGAATCGCTGACCCTGGAATAAGAAGGTACTGCAAAATGCTGAGGCTATCACAAAGCCACACCTGGAAAACTGAAAGGATATTTTAAAGAATGATAAGCTCYGCCTGAGCAGACAATAGTTATGCTGTCACAGACTGTTATCTTGACAGCTTCTAAAAAAAGGGCACCTTCTGTGMGAGACCAAACAATTCCTTCTGTAGGTGTGGATCACAAATTTAGCCATGACCAGAACCTGTTGAAGCTGTCCCAGCCAACTGCATGGAKTTTTGTTCCATGGTGCTGATGGCAGAGCAGCAAAGGGCCATCAGCTGAGTGTGCCTGGCCTTGCTGCTGGCCCAGCTGTGCAGAGCCCAGAGCAGGGGCAGCCACAAATGCAAGATCATTTTCTTGTCATTACAGGGTGACATAACATACACACCTGGCCTGCTCCCTCACCTGAGCCTGGTGGGCATTTGTGTGCTACAGTCCCCAGCACAGAGTGGAATGCATTCACCTCTGGAGTATCTGCCTTTGGCTGGAGAGAATCATAGAATACTTTGTGTTGGAAAARATCTCTAAGATCAAGCCAAACTGTTCACCCAGGACCACAGTGYTTGTCAYTAARYCCTATCCCCAAGTGCCACAGCCACRCACCGAACACTTCCAGGGATGGTGGCTCCAYACTTTCCMTGGACTGYCTATTCCAATGTCTGACCATCCTTTCAGCAAAGAATTTTTTCCTGGGAGAAGAGACCAACCCTCACCTCCTTTCAGGTGGCTGTAGAAAGTGATAGGGTGCAGSTGACTAGCACAGTTTGGATCACTGGACTCAGACTGGAGTTAGTGGGATTCCTTTCACTCAAGCACTTTTCCATCCTCGTGTGCTGTGACTGGGTTGCTCTGTTTCTTTGCAAACGAAAGACAAAACCATTTATTGAATAAACAGTTTTTCCTGTTCCTCTTCAATAATTTCCATCTCCTTGTGGCAACTGATACCAGTTACATTTTATATTCTCCTTAATACCCTTGACAARGTGTTATTTTTGTCTTCAGAACCTCCAGTCTATTTTGTTCTATCTTTATCTCTCCTTATTGACATTTCTTTTTTTTTCTTGTTTGTAATTCATACTCACTAATATCGGCATATTAGTTTTCTTCCTTCCTTTAATTTCTTTCTCAAATTTTCCTTTGATTTCTTCCTTCACTAATTCCCAAACAAAAGTTGACTACCAAACAAACATTTACTTAACTTCTTACTTGACTGTGACATCAATCTGGTAATCAGTTTCTTTTACAAATGTAAGGGTTGTTTTTTGTCTTAACCTAGTTTATTTCAGAAAGYATCTTTACTTTGGAAGTTAATTTGTTATTTGAAGCCTATATAAATATATACACTGAATATATAATGCAGAATGAAACTACCAGTGGTTGTTCATGATGAGGAAAACCCTGTTGGTCCCGAGGTAACCATCAGGTTCAGGCCCAGAGTTTGTTCATTTACTTTTATCTGCCACACGGTTTCAAAGTAGAGCAATGATTAAGAAATTAGGTAACTCACCCTGAGGATATTGGATCAGATGCTGGATTTCACTTACATCATAGCTAAAATTAGCTACTGCCTGTAAACAGGCTGCAGGTAGAGGGGGATCAGCTCTCATCCACCACAGCCAGGKGAAGATTTCTCAGAGAAACTGGCTGCAGGTTACCCCAACAGCTGTGAGATWTCCACCAAAATGTCAGAAATCTCACCCAGAGAAACAGTTGCCTTACTTGCAGGACAAGGAAAAGCTGCCCAGAATAATATCATGGTTGATGAAAAAGTGCTTCACACTCCTGGCTGGCCTTGTCCCTTTAGATCTGAAGCAAACAGGAAAAAGAAACAAGTGTTTTGAGGCATAACCTTCATTCCAAAGGTGTTCCTTTGAGTTTTGTGGGTAGGATATAAAAGGCAGTCATCTCAGAGAGATCAAAGGCCTACAAATATAAATTCCAAAGTGTACCAAGWCGGATATACTCAAGTGAGACAGAAGTCACTAGCTAAATTATTTAAGGGTATGAGTAATGTTATGACTTTGTGCTGCCACTTTTTTTGGCCTCTAAATCAATTTATTTCTCTAAATAGATCCTGATGCTTTGCTGCAGTAACTGGAAATTGCATTTATCTCTTCCACTCTGTCAGTAAAAAATAAAWTTAGCTGAACCRCTTCATTAAAAGTTTCAGCAAATTATATAAWTAAGAATAAATTATTTGAATCTATRAAAGGGCCAAMGGTATGYTCATTTCTCTGGGGCATTAMAGAAACATTCTGTAWTTTTTAAATAAGATAGGTTATTTCTTTTTTCCTGGAGTCCTTGATACAGCTTTTACAATTCACAGAACAATAAATAATGAAATAATAAGTCAGCAATGGCTTCTATCACTGAAACCCACTGTCCACAATGACTGTTTTCCCAGTACACCTAGAAGGTGGGTTTTACATCAGAAAGAGATATTGTCATTGTACATAAAATGGGACTTTATTCTGCTTCCCACAGAAGTCTTTAGGACTCCTCCACATCAGTACTACAGAGGGTTTTAACAGAAGAGCTGCAGGCAGTCCTGCCAAAGCACTTTACAATAGTGTCTGTCTCAAAACTCTCYTCTTTTCTGCCAGAGGCTATTTTCCTCAGAGAAGAGTTGGCAGACTCAGTCTGTGCACATACTTCAACTCCTCCAGAGCAAATCCTTAAGCTATCAACAAAGATGGGCTTGAGCCACAGCACCAAGCTGCTGGGGGATGGAGCTAAAAGAGCTCTCACATCTGCCAGCTTTGCAACAGGGGGGCAACCTTCGGGGGGCTGAGGGAGTCTGTGTGTGGCATCAGCAGCTCCTGCCCCAGCCAGGTACTGCTCACATTCCTCCCGAGGCATCACATCCCTGCACTTACAGCAAAATTCCTTGGATGAGTACACAAATCCCTGGAGTGTGCTAAAAGGCTCATGGAACTACTGGGTCCAAAGGCAATTAGCCTTTGATTGGAAGAGGGAGATCCTGCTGGAGGCTGTCAGAGGGAATTTTAAAGCCCTGAGCAATGCTGGATGGGGCTGCTGTGGTTTCACTGCTGATGTGTGTGCTGCTGTTTTACCCCTGAGTCATTGCAGGCTCCCTGTGCACACCTTCACAGAGCAGCTGTACAGAATCAGTGCAACAGCTGATTGTGCTACATCGGCCTTCAAGGCTGCCAGACATCTGGAAAAGCAGCTGACAGGAAAATGAAGGAAGAGCCATCTTCATTCTATTTTTAGGTGACACAGTCCAGAGCCTGAAAGGAATTCCCAAGACCCTTCAGGGACTTGGAACTCAACAAGGCAGCTGTGAAATTCTTCTTTGCATCTCAAGAGTGAAGAGGCCAATAATCTGATCCACATGCACTGACTCTGCTGGGATAAAAAGATACAGACACATCTCTTTTCTATGACAGTGCTCCTGTTACCAGTGTACAGCTGGTGAAGTCTCACATTCTAAAAGTGCAATGGCAACGCGGGAAGTGTGGAAAAAGGGAGGAATTGTGTACATGTGCTCCTGGGGAGGCACCACTGCTGCCTTCTGCTTGATGTCCTGGGGAAGTGAAGAGCACAACCTGTGCGTGAGCAGCTTCATTGGTACACGTTGCAAGTAAGGGATTATTTACTCCACAATCATACCTGAAAACACTCATTTATATCTGGTCTTCCCAGATATAAACCAGGATTTTTATGGAGTCCTATCATTGCTAAAATGCACATTCAAATTCACTTTAACCAGTATGTGTCCTCGTCAACACACAGAAATCAACATGACACTAGAATCACAAATGCTTTTTTCCTTGATCAGCTCATACCCTTTTAGGTTTGTTCAAGCAACTTGAGATTCTTCTATATACAGAGCAGTATTTACTCAATTGGCAAGACACTTTAGACAGGCTGTGTAAATACACATTTTCACTTGAGGAAGAATGAAACTCTGTAGTGGAGAGTAAAAAAAAGACCATAAATTCTAAAAGAACTTACTTGTCAGCAGTGTGAGTCAAAAAATGTGACTACTCAGCTTTCAGCATAGTTTCCCAGAACCAGAAAAAAAAAAAAAAAAAAATGGAAATGCAGTGAACAGCTTGAAACACAGCTGAGTTTATTGTAGAATAGGACCCTCATGCAAGACTGAACTCAGAATGTGTTGATGCTACTGGCATTTGACAGAATATTACAGATTGTTCACATGGAAAATTATGGTAATAAAAGGTAAGCTGTGACTCCAAAGTGCTACAAGGCATTAATRCAAATTCATATGTGGACACTTTCATCTAATTATGAGAGGCCTTTTTTTCCCAATTTTGGCATTATTTCTTTAGAACTGATCCAGCTGGAGCAGAGAAAACCACTGTCATGCTGGAATATGCATTTATATAGACAGTTAGGTTAGTACAGCTATGTTCCTGTGTTAGCTTAATTATGCTTCTGTAATTTCCAGGAAAAATTGCTAGGTCAGAAAGCAGTTACATTTGTTGTTCTTAACTTTATTTTCTATGATTTAATTGTGATTACAGAATTAGTATATTAGATGACAGCCACCTACCTTTGCATTTGACTAACCTGTAAATATGTAAATAGCACTTGCTTGTTTTTCTCACATCTCAGTTCAATCCAAATCTTAGTATCTCACTCTTAAAAGAATGAGTTTTTAACACCTCTTGGAATAAATTAGTATAATTAATTGAATTTTGAATAATTTTCTCTTATGAGCTTCTGTACAGATATGAAATTTATTCTTTTTCCTAGTAAGTGATCCTTGGCAGCAGGTACATAAAAAAATAAAAGATACTATTATGGTTGTTATTCAAATGCCAGAAAACAGATAAAGTATAGTGAGGTAGATAAGTGACCTTTGATGGTCTCTCAAAAAAGACCAGTGCTCAAAATTGAGACTTCTGTATTTAATCTTACTCATCCTCTACTAGCTTGAAATATAAAATATATCACTCACCCACTTAGCCAGGTATAGTTACACATATGATACAATTAGAAATCTGACAAAACCAGGAGCTATTTCATATAAATACAACAAAACTTGAAAAATATTATTATCATTATTCCTGACTAAGGTGSAGTTATTTGGGGGTTTAAAATCCAACTCTACATCACTGCCATAGCTAAACAACTTCTACCTGTAACCCAYACTTCCAGAACTTAAGACCTTAATGGGTGTCTTGAAATACCCAACATCCTTCAGGTTTCAGTGTATCATCCACCCTTTGAATAGTGTATTTTTGTCACTGTTATTTAGACAACAAAATTGAGGACTGGTTTAGCCAGGAGATAGGATGTGAAGAGGTTTCCTCAGAAAGAAAAACTTTGTGTAGTGCTGAGGTTGTCCAATCTCCCAGCTCMATGTGCTTTATCTTCTGATTTGTGAGCTGCATCATCCTGGGACATCAGCTGTCTTAGGAGCTAATTGACTGTAATTCAGCCTTTAATAGCATTTGGTCTTGGTTTTTTAATCACTTGAAAGGTTTGGCTCTGAGACCTTCAAGCAAAGTACCCTGGGACTATGTGAAGGCATTAAGCTTTGACTTGACACAAGCACAGATGACTAAAGCACTGAGAAAGTGAGCCTTTGCATGTTGTACTGGGAGGGACACAAACAGTTTCTAGGGCTCATGAAATCAAGTTTTGATGGAGACAGCGCTGCAGTCACTGCAATAAGCTGCAGACAGGATTCAGGGAAGTTCTCTCCAAAGCATATTCCACACCTCAGCTTTCTTCTTTGTGTTCATTGTGGACAGCAATGCTCTTCTTGGTATGTTTATTTTACCTTTCTACCTTCATCTAAACCTAAGACCATTCCCTCAGTCCATTAATCTTAAGAGATTTCCCTGAATTAAAAGCAAACTCTCAAAGGATAAGGAAGATGATAAATGCCTACAAGCTCAGARTTCTCCATGGATATTGTGCTAACGATTTCCATTATCTTGATAAAACAATGCATTAATAAAGCAACAATAAGGAAAGAGAGAGTATTGGCATTCCAATAAACAGAAATGAAGAATAATTATCACAGTTCAATATATTAAAGAATTATATACTGCAATTCTTTTGGAAAACAAAAAAKATGTAATGTGAAGAGATAAACAGGYTAGWTMAATTGGGACTGCMTKAGTGAAAGAATAAATGTCAGCCTGAGTCCTACATTTAGTTCTGTGCTACAAGAASAAGGCCTTTGCTACTGAATTCAACATATCCAGGGTTTCACAGAATGCATAACCCTCTCTATGATGCCTAATGAGTAAAACCATTATTCCTTCTTTTGCATTAGGTTCCATTTTGACTGTTTTTTTAAGACTGTTTATCCTTGAAATCTCAACTCTTCTACAGAGCCTCTGTGGACACCCCAGTTTGAGCAAAGCTATCGTGGCACAACAGCCTGGTGAAATTGCAGTGTGAATTTGTTCAAGGGGGGGTTTCTGTCAGCTTGGGTGTTGTTTTCTTTTYCCCTGCAACATTAATCAAGCCAACAAATGCCCTCCTCCTGCAGCACAGCTCTGTCAGCAAGGGAGCACCATTATTTTCACACTTGCAGCTGAAATAACTCTGCTGGCAAACTCTGCAGTGCAGGTCAAATCTGAATAACAGCCGAGGGAGACAATGACTGAAAATAAATAATACATGCTCTGAAAGCCATTGTAAGTTATTTGGTTTGTCAGATTTAAAGTGGCACAGCTGTCCCATGRCGGGTTTTCACTCTCCCTGATAACCTGGTTTCYGTGCACYRTGTGTGACTGTGCGTGGTAGTAACRAAACAGAGCCCATTAGAATGAGTTAATACAGCAGCATTCACAGTGTGCATTTCTGATTGCAGCCAGCTCCCTCGGAGCTGCCAAAGAGAAATCTCACAGCTTTAAGCAAGTTTACTATTCACATTACAAGCASCGTCTCAGCAGCCTCCCCTGTGTACAAGACAGGCAGCACTTCTTGAACTTCTTCCCCATGGGCAYCTGCACACAGATCCTGCAGGCAGACCTGGTCTGGAGAGACTGGAAATAAGCCATCTTCGAGGCAGGAGATATGTGAAGCTGTTGTCAAGGGGCAAARCTAATAAACCCTGTGAGAGTAAATCAGCTTGGGCTCAACAACGTGCTGAAACATCAGCACAGCTCCCAGCTGACTTGGTGTGATGAAAGCAGGCTCACATCTGCCTCTAAAGACTGAAGGGTGTTTAAATCTCTGGAGAGCATGAAAACTGAAACATTCTCAATACACTTTGAATATTCAGGACATAATGAAAATCAGGATAATGCTTTGCATATGTAGGAATTCATTGAAGCACAAGCAGCTGGCATAAATTTTATTACAGACTATATATGCTATTAAAAGACCTTGAGTTTGATATTTTAAAATTATGCAAAATTCAGTTGCTTACGAGGAAATATCCCCATATCTGGTACTTGTATAAATAGTATATATATAAACATACAGTATAAATACGAAAAATAATGTTATTTATTTGCAAAAATTTCAGCATTGATTAGTCACACATACATGAAAATACAGCTGRGAATCACATTGTTTTGTCTGTGTTATAAAACGTTCTTGTCAGCCTTTTTATTGGACATTCTGTTTTTTCCAAGTTTTAGAGCAGGAGCTTGATCTTTRTTTGCAGGTTAATATTTTTGTCAGGGAAAAGTCTTTTGCAACCTCATGAAAATCAGTTCAGCTCTCCTATAAGGACAAAAAGAAAAAATCTCAGATTGCACATACTTGTAAAGCCTCATTATAAAACTAATTACAGCCCACAAAGAACCTAACATTGCTGAATTGCTGTAGCTCTTGCAGCTCTTCAGACTGACCAAACCACACATGTGCTATCTATGGGAGGTTGTATTTCAGAAAGATTTTGTACCTTCTGTTCCTCTTGATTTGGTGTACAGCCGGGGACTGCAGCATAGTAAGAAAACATCTCCTCTGTACTTGGAAGGGAATTGACCTCATCTAACTTTAGTGATTTAAATCTTAGATTGCTAGGCTGGAAAAAAATTTAAAAAAAAAAGGCAAAGTTTGAAGACACTTCTGAGAATTTTACCTTTCTGAAAACTCTCTGGAGATAACTACTTTTCTCCAATGCCTAGAAAGAAAACCTACACATCACAGTTAGACTAGATGCCTAACTTGTAAACAGCTGTGGAAAAGCAAGAAGCTCACTTTAGATAAATATTGCTTATTTTGTAAATTGAATGGGATGGTGATGTAACTAAATATCTTATAACACAGGAACAAGACTACAACTCACTTCTGCTTTCCTGACTTCTGGGACCTTGGTACTGATCTCAGTGGTGTTCCCCTGACTGCTGGTGTGTAATGTAGCACCCACTGCAGAGCACATTTGCCTCCAATGACTACTGTTCACAACATTTAAGATTATAAATCCATTGAAGTAAATTTGTTTTTCTTAATAGTGTTCATTTTAATCTTTGTTYAGTTACAACTACAATGGAATTGGGCAATGCATTACTTCAGCTCCTGGAGCTCTGCTATGTCAAAACAATCTTTTTCCCAGCATCTCTTWCTGCTGATCCGTTACATTCTTGAAAAACCAAATTCTCAGTTCATCACCAGTTGTTGTTTGTCCCTCTTGTAAGACATGTCATGTGTTCATGTTATGACAGAAATGTCTACTCATAGCAACTCCTTGGCTTCAGAGATTTTGCTTAACCTCCACAAAGCGTTTTGTATTTAGTGTAATACAGAAAAAATCAATTTACACTGAATATGTAAACAACTACAAGTTGCAGATGTTTTGCCATGCCARCAATTTCCTCAAAGTCTAAAACAAGTAAGGAAAAAAGTCATTTATTCCCATGTAAAAACCAGGATGATCTGGACTGTGTTCAACCCAGCTAACACAATGTGAAAAGATGTCTACTGAGCATCAAAGGAAAGCCCAACCCATCTATAAAATCCCTGAGTGCATTAATAAACCTTCTTGGTTTATTAATTATTCAGCACCCTCAGGGCCTCCCTCAACCCTATTCAGCACCCTCAGGAGCCACATTYCAGCCCAACCCCAGGGTGCCAGTCCCTGCCCCGCTGATGCCACAATCTCACTGGTCTCCA
>NW_026623680.1:507226-513602 GCF_030028575.1 Malurus melanocephalus | reverse complement strand
GGATGGAAAAATGATGGTGCTGATTTGAACCAAATGTTCATGTGTTTGTTTCTCAATGTGTTTTCTTTGGAAAAAGAATCCTCTTTTTGCATTCATTAATACTGTTAGGAAGGAACTTAATCTTTCAGAAGGGTATTAATGTTTCTATGTGTACAGAATAAATATAACACTACCCCAAATCACAGCCTCTGAGCCTCATTAGTGAGACATGCTGGGGATAGGATCTTGGCAAACTCATTAGGAGTTTCTTGTTGCAATCAAATTTGTCCTGACTTCAGTTGCCAGGGACATTATAATAGGGAGAACAAAACCTTGTAACCGTTCTTCCCCATTTATTAAATTCTGTACAGAATGCACCCTCTTTGTTTCACAGGAAGCCATCCACAAAGGCTGATGGGGTGTAAAAACGTTTATGCTGAAATGAATTTCATTAGGCACTGCTGGACATAGATTAGCATCATTTATTTCTTTGAAGTTGCCATGGTGTAACTCTAAGGGACAAACCAGGGATGCAAGAGGATTTTCTCTGTCCTATGAAGTGCAGAAAACTGCAACTCTGTGCTTGAAGAGCTCAGGGCCTTCCATCAGTAGCACATATCACCTCTAAGTTTAAGTAATTTTTCTATTATTGGAGACTTAATACTKCCAAAACCTTTGTCACTGCTATGTCTCTAAAGTCTATCAATGATGATGCTCAGAGTTTATTTCTCAAAGGTGGGTCACTAAAAATCCACTGCTGCCAGAATGGGTGAGGTCCTGAGGAGCATCAGAGCTGGAATAAGGTAGGGGAGTGGGAATGATGGACCAAATGATCAGAACTGGGGAGAGGCTGGAGGAAGGAAAATGGAGAAGGGAGGCTGAGGTACGAAGAAAGGAGACAGATCTGGAGGAAGGGAGAACTAAAACACAAAAGGGTGAAAGAAGCTCTTCTCACAGTCACAGCAATTAGATCAGCTCAGCTCTCCAGGGAACCAGACCTCTAATTTAAGTCTCAAAGTCTGAAAGCATTGGTCGTCTRGAATTATCAGATTGGTGTTTTGCAAAGTGCCCTTGATCCAGAGATTTTAAATATTGTGAGTTCAATTTTGAATCCAAATTTAACTGTGTATTTTAACTGTGGATCTGTGTATTTTAAGAACAAACATTTTCACACCGAGACCAATAAAATAGATTAACATTTTTCTGTAGTGCACATCAAAAATCAATTAAACCAAACAACTTTCTGTCTTTGTTGTGTGTGTGTAAAACCCAAAGACAAGTTGACAGGAAACAGATTATTTTGTGTATATTGATATTCATATTGTGTGGCACAAAGTGAACACAGGGATAAATAATGGAAAGAGATATGGTTAACAACTTCCATTGCTATAACTTCAGAAGCCATCCGAAACAAATAAATCTTTCACTTGAATAATACAAATTTTAATCTGGTAGTTTGCAGCTCTAATGATTTGCATGACTTGAACTGAAATCATTAGTCAAATCCAACTGCAATATAAATTCATAAAGAGTTCCCAGAAGAAATCAGAGATGTTTTATAATATCTAAACCAGGTAATACAAACATTCTTATGAATTTCAAAACAATCAAACCTAAGAAAAATTCATTGACTTTGAATCAGTATTCAACTGCCAAATAAATTACTTCCTATCTGCATATTTTAAATCTTTCATTTAATAATCAGCATATGCTGGAAAGCAATGCAACACAATAGTAATACAAACCCTTTTTAACGTGAAAATTGAATATGAAAGCAAGAAATGGAATTTATTTTTACAATTGTGGTTTGCCTAAACATACAGAGTATAGCATTTCACACAACAGCAAAAATCTGGGGTTTTTTTCCAGCCAAATATTAATTTTTGCCCTGGCATTACATTATTCATGACAAATTTGGCATCATGTGATATAAAGACAACTATGGAAGTTTTCAAATGTCTGCTTCCTTGGCCTGGATCARACTTGCAAAACAAATTCTGAATATGAAAGCTGCTATACATTTTATTGCTTATTCACAATTTCAAATCACATTTCAAGGACATATTCAGAGTTTTCAGCTAGCAAAAATTAGGATAAAAATATGATCTTCTTTTTGATTTTGGTAATTTGGTAAAGTCTCCTTAGCTATTAAGTATTAAGTCCAGATATAGTAACTGAATGTACAACAGCACAAATTTGGTGACAATTTTCCTTGGAGAAACAACAGATGTTCTCAGTTATCAAATATTTTGGATAAAGTACTATTACTAACTATGAAGAGCATGTTAACACCCCCCTTTTTGTTAAAAGAGTTTGRTAATTTATTAGCCCTGAGTTGGCAAGGGCCACCTCACAGCTGAAATGTAACAGTTGACAATACACATACTGCTGGAGGGCTGGAAAGCAAAATAAAATGTGTTTGCACAACATTGCCACTGAATGTTTATAAAAACTTGTTTCCCTTGGCACCACAACAGATAAGAAAAGTGCTACGGAAAGCCAGTGAAGTTGCACTGAGGGAATGATGTGTAACAGCAATGGGTTGGGAAAATGCAGCTGCTCCTTTTGAATGCTGCCAGTGGAATTGCTCCAGGTCCACAAAGTCCATTTCTTGGCAGGAAGCTGTACAGGAAATCTCAGAGCCCTCAAACAGAAAACAGAAGCAGGAGCTGTTCRTAAAGTTTATTGGGTATCTAATTCATCAGGACTGTACACAACAGCTAAAGATATAACAGTACTTGGCTTTACCAGAGATCTCTTTTTTCCCCATCCTGCTCTGAACACCTCAGTACGAGATGCAGTGGCATTAAAGAGAGTGCTGAGATTGTCTTCAATCACTCTGGAGTCCCTTTCTTCTGACAGGTAAGCAGTCTTATCAGGGATACCTCATAKAATTACAGAATATCCTGAGTTGGAAGGGACCCACAAGTACAATCGAGTCCCACTCCTGGCCCTGCACAGAACAGCCCCAAGAGTCACTCCATGTGCCTGAGAGCATTGTCCAAATACTCCTTGAGTTCTGCCAGGCTTGGAACTCTGAGCCCTGCCCTGGGGAGCTGTTCCAGTGCCCAATCACCCTCTGGGGGAAGAAACTTTTCCTGATATCCAACCCAAACCTCCTCAGGCCATTCCCTCGGGTCCTGTCACTGTCCCCCAGAGCAGAGATCAGTGCCTGCCCCTCCTCTCCCCTCACAAGGAAGCTGTGACTGCACTGAGGGCTCCCCTCAGTCTCCTCCAGGCTCAACAGCCCCAGTGCCCTCAGCYGCTCCTCACACGGCTTCCCCTCAAGGCCCTTCACTATCTYTGTAGCCTCCTTTGGATGCTTTCTAATACCTTTATATCTTTTTTTGCATTGTGGTGCCATGATAGGCATTATGGAAAGATGTCCAAACMGTCTGTGTAATTCAGGGCTTCTGAATGCTTGTCCATCCCTAAAAAGTGTTGAATTCACATATACAATATATGCCCAATATTCCAGTTTCCATTTGTTCCTGTACAACCTCATCCTCTATTTTTTTTAGTTTAGCAAGGCTATTGTTCATTTGAATCCTATCCTCAAGCATACTTGCAATTTCTCCACATATTATCTGACAAGGTAATAAGTATTTTTTCCTATTTATTGCACCCTACATAAACCAGGACAACAGAAGAATCCACAGAAACTCTTTTGGCAGTGAGATTTTGGTAATTGCTCTCCATGCCTCTTTTGCTCTTCCCCTTCACTAAGTACAAGAGAAACCATTCCTAAGTCCTCCTCCAATCATTGACATTGTTACCTTTTTTGTTTGCACTCTCTGCATATTGCTGCTCTATAACCTTTTAATTAGATCCCCCTCACATGCACACCATTTTTTCATGCTTRTCTTCACTCATGTGATAAGAGTTTCCTATTTCTGTGTTATTTTTTTTCTTCTCTTTAAGTGCTTATGATTTTGTTAAGGTGGTTTCTTACCAGTTTTCTAAATCAATTGTGGAGATGCAAACTGTGGAATGCTTATCAGAACAGACTGTAGCACTCACCATTGGATCCAGCTCCCATGTGGTTGTGAAAAAAAAAAAGACCTTTTTCAGGGTTGCTGGATATTGCAAAGTTAAAGCAAGGTGAGAAGGGCTCATCTTTAACTTGAAGATCAAACTACCTTTCCTCCAAACCACTGCCCGTGACCACCCATCAGTTATTTGCTAATATGCTGCTAGGGATGTAGAAACAAGCTAGCATTCTTCAAACTGCGAGAATCCTCCAGTGTCAGCCTATAAATCCCTCTGCCTATCCAGAAACMATAGTTAAGACATTTCAAAATAGAGAATGAACACATGCAAGTCACTTGCTCTTCTCAATGCTGAGTAGGATAAGCCAAAGGTCAATGATTACATCACTGATGCTGATACAGAAGCTCAATCCTTGTGATTCCATGCAGGCCTGGGTGCAGTCCATGGGAAGCCTCTCGTTCCGTAAAGGGYTTCTAACAAGTGTCATCCAATTTGGTTCAAAACAAAGGACCTGGCCCAGTCCACTGCTATTGTACTTACYCTTGAAAAACTACCATTTGCCTGGAAGTGATGTGACAGAAACACAAACCAGCTGACACAGGAAAGTGCTGCTGGAGATCTTCTAGTCCAAACCTCTGCTCCGAGCAGGTTGCTCAAGGTCACATCCAGACCTCATTCTCAAAGATTGAGCCTCCACAGTCCATCTAGGCAGCCTTTTCTGGTGTTTTACTACCCTCCTTATTAAAAAAAAAAAAAAAAAAAAAAAAAAAAAAAAAAAAAAAAAAAAAAAAAAAAAAGGAATTATCTCTATTTCAGTTTATGCCTTTGCATCTTGCCCTGTCCCAAGGCATCTCTGACAAATGTCTGGCTTTGTCTTCTATGGGGAAAAGACCCTATCAAATATTTATACACATGGATAAGACTCCTATAAGCATTCTGTAAACATTCTCTTCTCTCCAGGCCAAGYAGTCCCAGCTCTCTCAGTCTCTCCAGGCCCTCAGTTGTCTTCATGGCCCCTCCCCAGGTGTGTCTCACCAGGGCTCAGCAGAGGGGAAGGATCATTCCCTTCCATCAGCTGCTGTGGACCCTCTGCCTCATGCAGAAGAGATCAGGATGCTTTGCCAYAGGGGCACATGGCATGGTCAGCTTGGTGCTCTCAAGGACTCCCGGCAGTTTTTCTGCCAGGATGCTTTTCAGGAGGTCGGTTGTACAGGGTTATTTCTCTCCAGAGRCAGGAATTGTCACTTCCCACTGTTCAACCTCATGAGACTTCTGCTGGCCCATCCCTCCAGCCTGCCAAGGTCCCTCTGAAAGGCAGACACCCATCTGGTCTATCAGTCACTCACCCCACTCACATACTCTTTTCTGCCCAGGAAAGAATCKAATCAGAGGTCTTCTAATCAGGTCTGTCATTTAGCAGAATTATAGCACAACAGAGGATTTTGTCACCATTGTGTTATGAGGAAATTCAAGACGTGTACTTGAGGACTGCACAGAAGAAATGTCATTCTCCTGTGACTTTTATTTACAATCAGAAAACCCAAAGGYCTGCATGTTATAAGATCATATCAGTGGAATTCTGACAGCATGAAGTAACAAACCAAATAAGACTTTTTCCAGTCATTTAAATGTATATTGCCTTTTACGCTTGGGATACGTGCTATTTTTATATGCTTGCCTTGTCACTAAGTGTGTGTATCAGATGTATATTGTCAACAGCAGAACAGACTTTAAGAAAGAAAAATATGTAGCAAGGATTCTATTTTGTTGAGTTGTTCTGGAGAGACACTACAAACCACAGAAAGGAAATCTGAGTTGCTTGTGATGTTCCAGGGATGCTGAGATTGCTAGAACAGCCCTATTAGATGTAGTTGCTTATTTATTTTTTATATCAATGGGCTTTCAAAAGCTTTGCATGGAGTTATAAAATAAAAAGTAATTCATCTATTTCYTACTCTTCTACTCTTGAAAGTATGGAAATACATTCCAAAGTAACAGGGTGGAGCATAGCAGTGTGAATCCAAAATAATTTATTTCAACAAATACCACAGAAACAGAAATTTCCCTGAGTTTTCAGACTCTCTTTGGAAAACAGTATTATTTCATCAGCTATTTGTTTTTGTTCTAGATGTTATGAACATTCAGAATGCTCACATTCTTGTTCAGTGAGAAACAAAGCAATTTGGAAGCCCTGATTAGAAAGTTGCTTACKTTGTTGCCCCAGTTGGGGTCTGGGCACATAAATCTTCAGTTCCAAGGCCCAGCTGTCTTAAATAGCTTGCAGGTTCATGCTATACAGGGGGTTGTGGTTGCTACTGTGTAAGGAAGAACTGTATAGCTGAAGGACCCAGTCTATTTGAAATATTTCTATTTATTTGTTTTTCTTTCCCGTTATTTTTTTTTTTTT
>NW_026623680.1:452103-507192 GCF_030028575.1 Malurus melanocephalus | reverse complement strand
CAGAAAAATAACCCTGGCACTTTCCCAGGTGCTATATGGAGGCCATGAATCAAATTAAAATATTCATTAYTAAAAAAATGGCATTATATGCAGTCTGCTCTCCATACTGGAGTTACAGGACAGAAATATACTTGCAATTATTGTGAAATATGTAGCTCTGAGCAGTTGCACACTTGTGTGATCTACTGCAGTTCAGAGTAACACCTTCGCAGATGCAAGACGGTGCTTTCTGAGCAATTCAAAAAAAACGGAACACACATCAAGTCCTGTCAATGTTTGGGGAGGGAGTGGAGCAAATCACAAATTAATTTTTGAAGGAACAAAGCCATTTAGATGGCTTTGTGAGCAGTCATTCAGAAAACTAAACATTCCAATGTTGTTTTCCTGGAACAATGAAGGATTATAAAAAATCCAAAATATTTGAATCGAGTTAATGTATTACACAGTGATATTTAAGTGCACTTGAGAACAGCCCAAGTGTGTAGAATTTGTACATGTGTAAGTTCCCAGAGAGCAGTGGAAGCTGCTTAGTGCAGCAGCAGCATCRGGGTCATGATGAGACATTGAGAATATCACTCAACACTGATCAACTGCCTCCCTGAATAAAAGGCACATTTAATGCACTATAAAAACCAGTTAATTTAGCCCTCTGTGGCTGAGAGGATATTGCTCCAGTCCAGATCTCAGAGCAGAGGGACTGGAGCGAGCAAATCAATATGCTGGAAAACATCATGCAGTTCCCCAGAGCAGTCATTGTTTCTTTGCATCCTGCATTCTTGCATTGAAACATCAGACGTTTCAAAACTGGATGGCAAATTAAATGAAGGTGTAAAAGGAGGAGGGAAAATCGGTGTTGTTTTCTGGTCATCAGACTAACCCCTTCAGTGCTGAAGTTTCCCACTTGTCAGGAGAAGAGAAAAAGTCACAGAGCAGGAAATACCGAGCCATGAGGGCATTGGATCTTCGTGTGACATGGCACTTTAGAAACCTCCCGACTTTACATTTGTTTGCTTTACTTGATGGCAAAAGAACTATAAACCAGTTACATTTGTATGAAAAGTGTGACATCCAGAGAAATGTTCCAGTGCAGGGAACACAGATAACTGTGTAAACCCAATGCACAGCATAAACAGGAAAACTCATATGTGAGTTTGAAAGGCAGAACTCATAATAATCCTCAGCAGTAAATCGCACTTCATAATAATTTCCCCTTTTGCTTGTTTCAACCAAGTTCTGCAAGTTCATAACATATTGCTCATACAAAAAATATGAAGACTTTGTAAGGCACACTTCCTTTATATGTGTACTCTGTGCCTAAATTTAGGTATGTACAGCAATAAATTTTTCTAGAAAACAGCACAGGATCCCAGCTATTGTTCTGGGACACAACTCTGCTTCCTTCAATTTTAAAAGCTCTTTCACTGCTTTAACTGCAATAGCTTTGAACTTCCATCTCTCTTCAGGCAAGATCCTTGTTTCTCCCACTCCTTGTCCCTGTCCTGGTCCTCCTTTATCATCATGATAATTTTTTCACCCCAGAAAGGTCTGGCTGAATTCTCACTTTCTTACTTATTTTCTTTGTGTTTTAAAAGAGACCTCCAGAAGGTATCCTGGAGTTAGAAGCAACTCTGTAGTTGTCTATGACAATCTTCTCAAAATCAAACAACTGTTTACTCTTAGAGATGAAAGTAGATATGACCTAAAAATTATATTTTAATATTAATTATATTGAAGTTATTTCTGTACCAGTTGAGGGGGGAAAATGAGGTTTAACACTTCTTTTGTGAAAACAGAGTCATTCAAATTCTCTAAATTGGAGAGAGAGGGATTTGAAGAGTGAACTGTTAGATGGGTAAGAAAGTGGTCAGGGAGCTTCACCCAAAGGGTAGTGGTCAGTGGCTTGGAGTCCCAATGACATCGGTGACAAGTGGTGTCCCTTAAGGCTCTTTTTGGGGGCTGGTGTTATTTAATAACTTCATTAATGACATGGACAAGGGTATCAAGARCACCCTCAGCAACAGGAAGTTGGGACCTTCAGGTGGGTTTACTACTGCTGTTCTAATGAATACTTTGCTATTTATATAGAGTGAGACACCTCCAAGGAGTAGAACCCAAACGTTCCTCCCATGTATGCAAAGTAGACGAGTCAGGATTTGAATTAATTTTCAAAAAAACAATGAAAGTATTACACAGCAAAATTATTAGCTATCCTAATGGGCTTTTTTTCTGCTCAGAAATTCCACATTGGACAAATAGTTTAAAATTTATTGAACTACATCCTCAAAAAYTGACAACAATAGGATTCCCCAATGAGTTCTGCTCAAGTATTGGTCTATTTTTATGTCTCCATCCCTTTCAGCAAGGCTCAATGACAGTTTCTACCAATAGAGTTGTGACATTTCTTGTTCTCTGTTCCCAGTGTTTTCTAAACTTTTTTATTGCCCTTTTGAGCTTTTGGCACTAAGCCTTCACAAACAAACTGTGTAATGCMCTTGGAATCAAGGAAGAAAGAACTGCATAATTATTAAGTTAAATATTGTCTCCTGACCCCTATAAAGAAATTTTTCATCTATTCCCTTTCCTGGTTATTTCCCAACCACCTGCCATTAAGTTAAACAGATATGGTTGAATACTGYATATTCAAACAACCTGCAGCAAGTATCTGTAAATTATTAGAGGAAAAMTCCCTGCCTTCCAAAGAAAAGCAGATGTAAATTCACTTCTCTTAGAGACCTAATTTCTGATGGTGTGTGCCTCTCTCCATGGTAAATGCTGACCATTTGTTGTCAAGGCCTCAACAAACTTTCAAGGAGCAGAGGTATTTTGTCTCTCATTGGTTCAATGGATTTGAGTTTTTAGATAATTCTGCSAAAGAGCTGTCAGACACCTTCATGTAATTTTTTTTGTTTAAAGCCTGATGGTCTCAGTGTCAGGTCTCAGCTGATGCGTACAAAAGCATTAACTTTTATTATAGGTCAAGATCAACTAAAGAGGATAAGACATGGCCTGAACTATCACAAACTGTGTCAATCTTTTAATACCCTCAACTTCTCTGTGACTGAAGTGTTATCTCATTCCTTTTCTGATGGTTTTCAATTGTCTCAATATAAAATAAAGGTTAAATGACCTGGTATACAGCATAGTAACCCACCAAAAATTTGAGTCACAAAAATTCATATTCATAATCTTCATATTCATTGAATCTGAAGACAGTAGCATTGTTAACTTAAAAAAAAAAAAAAACAAACCACTACATATTTATAGGGAACTTCAATTCCATTTTCACGGAATAAATGGTATTTTACGCTCCACACCATTTAGACCTCAATCTCTCCTCTGGTAAACCAAGCTGTTATCTTTTGTGGATTGTTCCTAAGTCATTTATAATCAGGCCACTGCATCACTGACAACAGCATCTTTGAAGTCAGGTAGGGGTTATTTGCTGTGCATTTTCTGATGAGCTTTATCTTCTTTCCACACACATCCGTTAAAAATCATAGAGGCAAAAATGAAGGTACCAGTCACAAACAAAATTAAGCTATCAAACTTYCTGGTTTCAGATGAATTCTGGGCAGTGCAAAAAGCCGACCAACACCTACTTTTTAATGTGGAACATGAGGTTTTAGGCTCCCTGAAATGCACCCATCAGTGGAGCAGGATCTGTGCACATCCCAAGGCCCAYATCTCTGGGAAATGATCCCACACGTCCATGAAGCCACCCTTGGGGAGCACTGAAGGGGAAAATCAAGGTGTTATTTTCACTTCTCCATCAAAGCCCACAATTACCAGAGTGTGTGTGGCATCTTCCGCCTGAGAAAAGATTGCTTCTATCTCTAAATTTTGAACTAGGAKAMATTTCTTCACAGAAAGGGTGATTAAATATTGGAACACGCTGSCTRGGRAGGTGGYGGAGTCACYGTCCCTGAAGGAGGTTTAGGAAAGACTGGACGTGGYGCTCAGTGCCAKGGGCTGCTTGACACGGTGGYGTCCTTCAYARCTTAGGCTAWGGTCTCARAGGTATYTTTCGCCTTAAAGGAGTCTGTAATTCCGATACAAACCGACACAAACCGATACAAACTTTAGTACAGAAAACACCTCGGCGGGGAGGCTCGGTGAGGCCGCGCCCGCGTTCCTGACCACGGGGCTGGGCTGAGTCCCGGGCTGGGACCGCGGGGAGCTGCCGATGTGGGGGCGGCTGAAAGGATCACCTGCTCCGGAAAGGGGGCCAGCGGCCAGCTCTGAACAGAGRCAGCGGGGCAATGGGCAGCGGGGCACGGGCGGGCACGGCTGGCTCGCCCTCGGTCTCTCCCCGCCTCACGGCCGCCCTCGGGCTGCCGGGCGCATGCGCGGAGGCGCCTCCCGCTCCGCCGAGCGCGCAGCGGGCGTTGGGGCAGCGCGGGGCGGCAGCGCTCGGGCACCGCCGGCCCTGCTCCGCACCGCACCCGCACCCGGGCGGCGGCGAGTGCGGGCAACGCGGGGTGAGTGCGGAAAGGGGAGGGTGAGGGCGGACAGAGTCGGGGAGGGCGGACAACGTGGAGTGAACTGCGGGCAGCGGCGGCGAGTRCGGGCAGCGCGGGGTGCTGGTGGGGGCTGCGGGCGGGAAGGGGGTGCCCGGTGGGGATGGCGGGAGCGGCGTCCGGAGGGAGCGCCCGGGGCGGGGGTCCCGCGCGGGGATCCTGAGGGGAGAGAGGGTGGAACGCGCCCGTCGCCCTCCGCCCCTCGCCGCCCTCCGCTCCTCTCCGCGCTCCGGCGGCCGGGAGCTGCCCGGGAAAAGTCCTCTCCTGGGGGTTGTGCCATTTCCAGTTAAGCCGGGGGAGAAAATGTGTGGAGTGTATTGAACAAAGGAAGGATCCTGCAGAATTTCTCTTTGGAAGAGRTTAGCGACTCTCTCCAAAATAGGTAGCTAATACATTTTTCTCTGAAGTTTTGAAGAACACCATCCCCCAAAACAAACCCGCAGAGCACAGCCGCAGCCATCCTAAGCTCTCGTATTCCTGTTAAAACTTTTTCCACTGTCGGCAGGGTGGCCCAAAGGCCTCGTGTGTGCTGGAGCTGCGGTGGTCGGGACGGGCGGCTGTGGGTGCTGGGGGTGGGAAGGTGTGGTTGGGAATGACCCGACCCTCCCGGCTCTGACAGGACCTGTCCTAGGCCTGGCGCTGGCAAGGGAACAATTCATCCACATCCACAGGAAACAGCAGGGGCAAAGGGAGGCTCAGCTGGAGCTGGGATTGAATGTTTTACATTGATGGAGGAGTGAGAGAGCAGGCAGTGATTAGGCTTGTTGGGAGCGAAACAGTTCAGAAGAATGGAGCCAGTGAGTGAAGGAAAGACTACAAGCACATGAAGACACTTGAAAGAATTTCAAGTTTTCATAGATAAGTCCAAGAAGAGAAGAGGGACAGTTATGCAGATGTTGRTGTTCTGGATTAAAGTCAACACTTCAAATTTATTATTACTATTGGCTGTCTCTGAAAAAAAAAAAAACAACCTTTGTTGTGCTTTTTTCTGCTCGTTGACACCTTCTGTACCACCTTCTCCCCACGCTGGCACCATTGTTGATACGGCAATGGGGCAGAGTGGCACGGAGCATTACCTGCAGATTCACACTGATCTTTTAAACACTTCTGATTAACCTAGTTAGTAATCACATCCGTTTCCCTGCACCACCGCCATTGGGATGCTTATACTGGCTCTAGGAAGTGTGTAGTTGGGAGGGAAAGTTTTTTTTAGTTGTACATAAATGAATAGGTATGTGTGTAGAAGCCCTGATTTTTAATGTACACGTGTTTTATACACACAGGCACACACRCCTGTGTAAAGGGATTGTGCAACTGGGATTTTTAACATTCTGGCCCATGTGTTGAACAGAGGGAGTGCCATTGATAAAGCAGTTGTGGGGGAGGTTTACAAGTGCAAGAGGTGACGAGCAGTCTGAGGAGAYTTGTCTAGTAAAGGTGACTGAGATTGCAAGAGTAGTCCTTGCTGGACCAGGGGAGTGAGATTAGAAGCCAGCAAACAGGGAACTTCTGTGTGACTACTGCATGGAAACAGGAGTGAGTTTTTTACTTATATTTCCATTTCAGCCATCTTTTCAATCTCTTTTAGACTACCAAACTACTTTTTCCAGAACAGATTAGGCTAGAACCTGGTATTCTGAGTATCTCTGTTTTCTTGGAACTAGCAAATATCAGGAAACCCTTGGGGTGAAACATGGATTATTCTTTTCTCATGCAAGTTCATCCATAAACTTGTGTTCAACTAATGTATTAGCTCAAAACAGCAAAGCATTGTACCTGGTTGTAAAACATGCAGGTGTTGAGATTATAACTTGATGATTTCAGTTTTCTTTTTTGAGAAGTGGATAGTTACACTCAGAGTATACCAATAGTGTAATATCCAGAAACACAAATGGAGAACTAAAGTTTTGAAGTTAGCTTTAGTTCAGTCTCTTCATACGTATAGATTGAACTACAATTTTCTAATTTTCTGTTAAGTAATAAAGTACTGTTAATTGCATAAAAAAAACCTCTTGTACATAGGGTATTAATGAGAAGTGTTTTGGTCTCATCCTCATTGGTTGTGTGATGTCGAAACATTTTCTTGATGTGATTCCAACAAATTCTGCTTTGACTATGGAATTACCAATTTCCTTGYGTCTTCTGTTGCTTAAGGTGCTTATCACCTTAGTATCRCGGTACTCAACTAAATCCTYCCCTTCATTGRCAAAACTSTTCTAAGACAAGGAAATMATCCTTCCATTTCACATGGAGAATGAAGGATAAATCTGTGAAGATCAGATTTGGTCCAGGTAGGATCTGATTTTTTTCAGGGTACTGARTTCAGTGTCCTTCCTGATAGGAAGTGCCCAGGTGCAAATAAATAGCACAGACTTAGATCAGATATTCTGCTTTTGCAAATCAATCACTCCGATTTTGGGAGACACATCCCTAAAATAAAACATGTCACTGATGTCCACATTGGCACAGCATTTTTKGGTAATTTATCTAGAGTCATTAATAAATTCTGTGGCAAAAGCAGGATAAAATACACTTYAGGACAGTGCTAACTTTAGACTACAGCAGTGTGAACCATTTTTGTTTGCTCTGTCATTTTAAAGGGCTCCTTTTTCCTGTGATCCTCTTGTCCATCATTTCATTCTGCCTGCTTCTGTGGCCTCTCTCACTTGTGGTAGTGTAACCATTTATATTATTCTGGTGAGGCAGATCACAGAATCAATCAGATTGAAAAAAAAAAATACTTATCTGACTTACTTTTCACTCTTACCTGGCTCTTAGAAATAGCTGGACAGGCAGGGAACAAGAGATGTGGTTGGTACCACTTGCCCAGAGAATGAGTACTGGGAAAAAGCTAAGCCATTTTGCCCCTCTGCTTCCCTCTTCCATTATTCCAGGAAATCYTATATGCTTCATTTCTTCCCATTTACTCAGTAATGACACCAGATTCCTATGGGCAAAAAATTTTTGTTGGTTTTTTTTTTTTTTGCACCATCCTGTAGTGGGCTTTTACTTTCAGTTTCTAAACTCAATCCTGAACTTTGCAGCTGCTTTTTATCTTGTTCTTTCATGAATTCCCATCAGCTGTGTTTCCAGGATGCTGCCTGGTCTGGCTTGTGTTTCTTTAATGGTTGTTTTGCCTCAGCCTCCAAAGACAATCTACTTTCTTCACCCCACCATTGCTTCCTTTCCTCTTCCATATTATAAACAAAAGCGCTTGCAGTGTGCAGTRGAGAACCCTACGGAGCTGGCAAGGGAGTGGCCTGAATGACCTAATGTCTCGTCTGTTCTCCTGCCAGCTGAGTTCAGATGTTGGTAACTATTTGACCTTTTAAAATCTAATCTGACAATACCCAGCTCTTTCCTTATTTACCTTTGCTTGTTTTACTGATTCTTGTTAAGTAAAATTTGATACACATTTGTGAAGTCTGAAATACACTTAACCCATTCTTCTCTCACTGGCACTTTTGATGGCACTATCAAGTACCCTGTATTTTGATCAAGGTTGCTGAATACTACTATTAGAATAGCTACATTTCAAAARAAAAGCCTGTCTTCATACCGAAAGYTAAAGARGTTATATACTAACCACCTAAAATCACACCATGGATTTTGGCTTGCTAAGAAAGCACAGTTGTTGAGAGSTCTTTTGTGCCTATTTCAGGCTGTTGCTTGTTTTTAATGATAGGTAATTGTTATTTAAAATATCTTTAACTTTTCAACTTTTAACTAACTTCAACTTTTAAAAGTTAAGTATCTGTTGAGAAATACGTTTATAAAATCAGACAAGAAATACATTTGCACAGCCCAATAGATTGGAGTTAGCATCCAGGGCTGAGACCCCTGGACAATGTAGTTGCACAAGTGTTGCCCATTTTCAAACCAGGAATGCTGGTTTGTGCAAATAGATTATKATTTTGAGCATAGATGTCTTTACATGAGGAAGGCAGTTCTGCAATTGCATCTTGAAAGTTCTTTGAGATCCCTTGCATTTTACAGATTACATTGTGCATTTTATCTGCTCAGTGGAGTGTTTCATTTAAAGCATTTGAATCAGCCTTCTCATGTCGCTTTGGAAATTACTTTTGAAAGCTGGCATCTCATGTGTGAAGATCAGAAACTCAACATACTTCCAGTTTTTCATCTTAGTGGTCAGTCTGTACCAATATGATTACACCAAGAGTAGTCAAATTAAGTGATGCTTAAATGCAGAGACACCATGTAAAATGTAGGACTGGAATAATTGATCATACATAAAACTTAATCCTAGTGAAGTATTAATTTTGTCTCCTGAAACTGTAGAAAAGCTATATTTGCCAGAGCTCTAGGGTGGGTGAGATTTTTTTTGTTTGTTTGTTTACACTAAGAATTGTGGTAATTCTGGATATTCCTGTTTTGCTGAGCTCTTTGTTTTCCTGCAGTATAACAATGGATGGACCAGTTTCAAGACTCACTTTACAGCAATTCTTCATTAAAATCSCAATCACTAAATTAACTGTTTAATGTAACTGTCTAAATGGTAATATTTATTATAATTAGCTGTATTTGTAAATGTTTCCTRCTTGGCATTGAAGAATGAGTCCACAAGTGTGAATTTATTAGCTCACTGGTGTGAAGGCAGTTTATGGAAAATAGCAGGAAAATTCATAAATAGTGACATCCAACATGTGAACTTTCACACCTAGCTGTATCTCGGCATTTATCAGTGGGTTATTTACTGACCTTGTGTGTATTCTTCAGCTTTTATTTGCAGACTACTACTCTTCAAGCTATTTACTAAATAAACCTGGGAGGCCAAACAAGTTTTTGTTTGTCTTTCTGTCCTTAGTCTTCATTTTCATGGCCATGGGAAAGGGTAAAATGATGTTTCAGTGTCAGAATTAGTTAAATCTGCAGGTTTTCCTGTAGACTTCTCCTGTGGCAGCTGAAATTAGCACAGTCCATGATATTTTATTTCGATACTGTTGAGCAGTTCTGAGTATCAGAAATGGGATGGTCTCATTCTGTTATTTTCTGTTTGCTGCTGTTGGTTGTCAGAGCAGTGGGCAGCAGCAAAATAAAGGCAGGGCATATTGAGTGTGCGGCTGCGTAAGCAGCTTAACTKATCTAAGCCTCTCCTGCTGCCTGAAAACAGGAGTTCTTCCTTTTCCACTCTGTCCTTGCTGGTTTTGCTTTTTGACTGCTTCCCTAGTGCTCTGCAGCCAACTGAAACAAGGACCTGATCTSTTTTATTTTAAAACAAGCAAGAAAGTGAGAAGGTGAACAAACTCATCTTWCATGGAAAGGCCTCTAAGAATGAACTGTAAAGAGCTGCCCAACTACAAGCTCATCAGATCTGCAGTTCTCAAAAATAGAAGTGTCAAAGCACTTTCACTATGGCTGTTTGTTAGGACTCTTGGCAAAGGTTTGATCAAAGTTTTCATCTCAGTATAAGAACGACATTTTTTACAGTGAGATCAGTCATTCACTGGAGAAACTTCCCAAAGAACATGGTGGAGTCCTCATAATTAGAGGGGTTTTTTTTTCCATTTGGACAGGGTGCCAGATGGCATCATCTGGGCACCCTTTCCCACAAAAGGTTGGACCAGGTGATTTTTTGACATTCCTTCCAACCTGGGCTGCTCAATGGTTCTCAGAAACGTTTTGTGTGGATGTGTTTCTTGTATTAACAGAAATACAAAAGGCAGAGGTGTTCCTGCTGATGGACAGCACATCTAAGATCTGTTGTGACTTCTGCAGTGTATTACATCTGTGAATAAGTTACCAGATCTAAAAAATATAAGTGATGTATTTTTTTGCTTTAGAAGACTCCTCTATATTTTCTGTGTGCTGGAGTAGGCGTTCAGCTTTTTGGGGAAGTAGGGGAACACCCTTTAAAATCTTCCAAGAACAAAATGTTAGACATGTTAGGTTCTGTAGAGGATCTGTCAGTTATGAATGAAGTTTTCAAGTGCTACCTTTATTTGAATTCAGTGTATGCTTTTGACACAACTAAGATAAATTACGTACTCAAATRCAGTTAATTGCACACACAAATTTGTTACATTCATTTGGCATGTGATTTTTAGGAACTTCAATATGAAAATCTTCTGAATTGGTTTTTTAACAACATTTTTTGCTTCCTGCTGAGGCAGAATGGGTGTTGTACTGACTCACTTCATAAGGAGCAGAAGAGCAACAGTAGAATTATTGTTTTAGTTTTGGGAGCTGCTCTAGTGTTTTTTCAGTGCTGGAAAGTGAAAAAATTTCTTTCTAAGTATAACCTGTTACTGGTAGGTATGGATTTATGCCAAGCTGTGACTTAGAGCGTTACTGTGATCCTTATTTCGTCATAAATGACAGTTTGAATTAGATATTAGTTCATCTTMCAGTGTTTTCTCTAGTTATGGTATTCAGAATGCCTCCATCCTTTAGGTCAGTGTGCTTCCTTTAGGAAAACTTTCATGAATTTAATGTTCCATAGAAGTTGATTGGAGAGGACCATGAGTAAAGTGGTTGAACCAGAGGTCAGGAAAAAATCCAGACACAAAAGTCCTTTTTACTCAAAGAAAGCARTCTCAAAATAGAAAAACTGTGTTAATAGCCTTGGAAAAGAAATACTGTTKATGTTGTCGATTTTTTCATTTTAAKCCATTTTTACACAATTACATTCACTTAAAAATTGATCCTTGACTTCAGTCTTGCTACACCAAATGTAATCTKCTATTGAAATAGCTAAGGAGGGATACAAAATTGGCTCCTGAGGTTGATTTTGGTAGCAGATACAGTCTGGAAAGTTCATATTTCCTTTCTGTGGTTGTCCTGGAGAGCAGAGGGCCAGGAAAGAGGAAGGGAGGGTGGTCAATGGGAGAGGAGTAAAGCTGAAGTGCAGAGCATGGAACTGCATCAGTCACACTGGGGGGCTGATCCCCAGTAAAGTGTGGGTGACAGCAGCAGGAAAGGAGGAGAAATTCCTTGACTCTTCTTCAAGACTGAAGCCAGATCATGTTTTAGTATACCCCARTTGTGTGAATGAGTGGAGTACAAGTCCTATTGAGAAAAAAATTAAGCACAATGCAGTAAAGTAATGTGCATCATGTATTTGAAAGTTCAGGTACGGTTGATGTGAGTATTAATGGATGTGGATGTTGAGAGAGGAAAATAAGAGTATTTGAAACTTCTTTTTTTTTTCTTGGTTTGTGGGGTTCTTTACCCTTCTGTTTTACTGCATCTTCTTTGGGTATTCTGGTGGTGTACAACTTTCTGTGCGCTCTCTTTATGCAATTCCCCAGTGTGACAGAAAACTGAATAAAATCTGTAAAGGAGTTGTGCCTCATTATCTTTTGCCTAGTTACCATATAATTCAATAAGATGAAATATGTGTTTATGACTTTCATACCTTCTACGCAATTTGATTTTTGGTTGACTGGAAAATCCCATTAAAACATGCTCTGAAATGTTGTCATATATGCATTGCTTCAGGGGAGGATAGGCAGGGTGGAAATTTATATTAAAGCATGCTGACGGTGCATAAATACTTGGAAGAGAAGGTTTTGTTTGCACATTTCTCTAGCTTAGTTTAGCACTTCACATAGGAATTACTTTTTATTGGTTTTGGGTTAATTTTTCTAAATTAAATGGGGGTGTTAGACATTGGCCTACCAAACAAGTGCTAAATGCAGTTTCTGTATGGGGCAGTGTTGCCTCATCACAGAAAAACAAAATAAACCTCATGAAGTAGTATTATGTTTTCTATAAAATTATTGCATACAAAATAAAGATTCCAATGTGAAATTATCCAGGTTCCTTTTTACTGYGAAAATGCACATTCTGAGATCCAGACTTTTTCTGGGTTTTCTTAATAGCTACTTGAAAAATACTGGTAGTTCAGAGGGAAACTGATTTTTCAAAAGTGTCTATTGCTGCTTGCCTTTCACAATATGGTAATAATTCCAAGAAAAACTTCACTGAGTTGAGGAAAACATTTTTCAAATGTATGGAATTGTCAGGTCTCTCTTTTTCTRTGAAAAGAGCAGAGTTGAATATTGGATACAGATTAATACAGTTGGAGGTTGAATCTTGTACAGCCAGTTTGTGTTACTGGAAAATCTGTAAAGGTATTATTTGTGACACTTGGGTCATGGCTTTGCTTTATAAGCTTTGCTGGRGAAGAAAGTATCTGTAAAAGTTTCAGAGGAGGATAAATGGTACATTGTTAGCTTTGATCTTGTGACCTTTTCTGAGTGTACAGACATTGACCCTGCAATGAAATTACATTTTTGTGAATGGACTGTGCCCAGAGAGTGTTCCTTGGCCCTTCTCTCTCACGTCTGGAGAGGTATAATATAAAATACAGGTAGTACTCTTTACTTTTCCATTCCCTACCTAACCCATATAAGCTTTTAAAAGGCAGAAGGTAATCTGCTTTCTACTTATCCTGAATGCTTTGTTGATTTTTCATTGACTTTGCAGARTCAATGAAAAAGGGAGATTGTAGGAAGTGAGTAGGATCTATTAAAGAGACCGCTAGCCATCTACTCCATTTCTGGTTGTGTCATGGTATTATGTGCTGATATTTACTCCCCTGGTCCTAATCCACTTTTAAACCACTTTGGAGAGGAACTGAATGTAGTTACCCATTCCATACTGAGCACTTCTCTCCTTTCACAGCCAGGTAGTTACCAATAAAAGCCACATTCAGAGAACTGTTATAGTAATCACCAAATCCCTCCCTCAATTATTGATTTCCTTTTTATTTCCTTTAATCTATTCCTACTGAACAGCATCCTGTAGTGGCAAATTGCATAAATTAGACACTCTGTGAAATTTCAGGTCCTTATTTACATCTGAGGTCAGTAGGTACCCTCCAGTTTCTCATGTTTTGAGAAGTAGTAGTTGGCTGTAATGTATTGCATGTGATACAGTTAGATCAGCTGAATATCTGCTTTCTCTGAACCCAGAGGTTTGTTATACAGTGATTGTTAAAACACAAAGGATTTCTTTTCTTTTCAAATAAATTGCAACATATAATTTTTAACCCATATACAATACAGTTTTCATCTGAAGTTGAGAGCTGCTGATTTTGTCAGTTTGTTGCCTGTAAAAYATCAGGAGATGGTCTGAACTACAAAATCAAAGTTGCTTGTGCATAATCCACAGAACAGATGCAAACGTTTCATTTGTATGAAAGCAGAGACAGAACAGGGGAGGAAAATTAAATGAGTGCACATTCAAAACTATTAATTTAGAGGGTTGTGGCRAACATGCTATAAAGAAAATGTTCTGCAGCATCCTGATACAGTTCGTGTGGTTTTTTTTCTTAAAAAGTGCTAGCAAGATCTATTGATTATTTTGCCTTACTATATTTTTTTAAAAAATGCATGATATTCAATAAGCAGCTGTCCATTTACTAGTATAATGTAGGATTTTATCAATACATTATTTAACACTYCAACTACCTGTAAATGTGTAGCAAAGGGATCATGTAGTTTCTCTGGCTTATTATGTGTTGACTTTKTGTGTTACTTTATGATTTTAGAAGCTGGTAACATTTTGGAGAGGAAATTTTTGAAAATATCAGTAAGGGTGATCATAAACTAGATGTTAATTTTAGTTWGTAGGATGTTAATTAGTCTGTAATTGCAAGTTTCCACTCTTTGTGTGTGTGTGTGGGGAGAATGTGCTTTTTTTTTGTTTAAGGAGGTTTTTGGGAGATGAGGGCTGGCTGGGTCGTCTCATAGTTCCTGGATTAGCTGTCTCTGTGCATGTTTTCTTATGGTGTTTCTGAGCGATCACTCCAGAATTTCAGGTTTTTAGCCTTAGTCTAGGCCCTATGGTATCCTGTCTATTAGCAGTATCTAATTTCCATGTCAAGGACATTACTTTTGAAGAGAAGAGACAAGCACACAGACTGCTTCAGAAATCTCTAGCTGTGGTGAGATTTTTTTTTAAATTTTATTTTTTAGAGGTTTTATTGTTTGGTTTGGTTTATAATTTGAGTGACAGCCTCAAATTACATTTATTTTTGTCAACTTAGAGTAATTTTCTAGCTTCACAGGAAGTTTTTCCCAAACATTCACTATCACCCTGTAACAACCTTTGGCTCTTTGCTGAGGAATCATTTATATTGAGCTTCTTTCTTCAGCTTCTTACTGCTGTGAGTATGGTCATACAGTGCACGTTGGGTGTATCTGCAGTAGCATTTTGGTTCAGATTAGAAATCTCCCAGTTGTCACCACTTACTGTACTTTGGTTTGCATTGYAGAAACATTTCAAAACACTCAGACTGAGTTATTTTTGGACAAGGGTAAACCAAAAGATAAACTCTCAGAGCTGCAGTGACACTGCCATYGTGCTCAGCTCATGAAAGCAAATTAGAGCTACCCCAAAGTCAAATTCTTGACCTGTGTTGTGTAAGTGTTGGGTCCTCAGCACCAACTGTTTTGCTCTTTGGGTGCACACCTATTGCTCTGCATTCCTAGCTAATGTGAGTATAGGCATGAATAGAGATAATTATTATGCACTTAGAGGTTATTATTCATGGCCACTAAAAYTGTTTCAGATAAAGAGTCCAGCTATTCAAGCCCAAGTTAGAATAGATGATATCCAGGTGGCTTATAACTTGAGTTAGATTTGTCAGCTGGCACCCAAACACTAATTAGGTCAGGGAGCACCAGATCCATAATGAAGCTGTGTTCCTGTCTCTGTTACCTTTTCACCTTTCCTACTAATTATCTGACTTCCCCTCCACTCCCTAATATGCTTATCCTTGTCATCCAGCTGCTACCCCAAATCAGAATATTCTGACATCTCACATGTGCTGGCAGCACTCCTTCCCTRTTCTCATCTCTTTAACTTACTTGAGTTGTCCCCTTGCAAAGGGCTGTGGAGCTATGGCTGGTCCTGGACATGGTGTTTGCTTCCTGACTGCCCACCTTCTGCTGGCAAAATGGATTATGATTTATAGCTGCCAAAGGCACCGTGATTGCTGAGATACTGCCACAATTGGTAAACCCATCTTCAGTGAGAGCATTAATGGGWTTTCTCTGTTCTTGGGCATTGATTTTTGTGAGAAATGTGTGGGAGCACAGAAGAAATCTCAGTGTCAGTTTTAGTTMAAAGGTACTGAGGGAGGAGCAGAATGTGAAATAATAAAGTGACACAGTATCAGTTTCATGTCCAAACAAAATCAGGATGAAAACACATCCTGCTGTGAAAGCTTKATTTAGTTGTTCGTTATTCCCGCTTGCAAAAGGAGAGGAATTGGTTATTGTTATATCAACACTTCAATGGATTATCAAGTTAAATACTAGAAATTTGAAATCCTAAAACATAGATTGTCTAACCTAAAGCAATGTTTTCTGTCAGTAGTTTACAGAAGAGTGAGGTGTCTGAAATTCTACTCTATAGGCTGTTTGGAATGTCAAGGTCTCTTGAGGATTTRTGGAATTCTGGTTTCCACACAGATGGTTATGTAAGTGTTCACTTASGCCTCCCAGGAACTGCCCCAAATGGTCCCCAGGAGTTTTAAAACAATGTAATCCACCCAAAGTCTCCCTTCTGTAGAGAGGGTTTTGCCACTTCTGCCGGATGTCCTGCTCACCAAGATGTATCAGGAGAATGTTTTTSGTTGGTTTTCAAAGGGAGGGGAAGGAAGAGATAGCTTACTTCATAGCAATTCCTTCCCCCTTTGAACCTCTGGAAGTATCCAGAGAAAAAACAGCCAGAAGATTGCTACAGCTTAAACAGAACAAAACCACTGAGTGAAGAAGGGGTAATAAAGTTGAAGCAGAAGCTCAGACTGAGTCTCTCCAGCTGCAGTCCTGTTCAGCTGCAGTCAAGAAGAGCTTCCTTCTCTCTGCTAGCAGGGYGGTGCTCTGCCCTGTGCATGCTCCTTCTCTGAGTAATGATGTGTTTCATTTGGCTTAGGGTGCAGTGGCAGTCTGCWAAATACAGGTTCCTCTTAGTGATCTGATCTGTGGTTTGGGGTGCTTWAATTAATGATGTTGTTTTATAATGCTGTGATCTAATAGCATATACAGAGCAYAAGGTTTTGCAGTTCTCTGTTTTATCCTTGCCCCATGTAATCTGAGGTGGGATAAATCTTTTGCATCCTTGTGTGATAGAGTAGTTTGCAAAAKGTTCCATCCCTCTTTATTCTCATCAAATTCCCTGGAACACCTTGCTGTTACAAGGAAACTAAACTTAATAAGTACAGGATTCTTCCATATCCTATGGAATTTCTGTTCAGAAAAAAATCACTCTATTTTTCCAGCATTTGAATCCATGTTAATTCTTTGGTACGCTTTTCCTGGGGAGAAAGATCTTTGGAAGTAGATAAGCATAAATGCATTTGTAGTCTTCTGTAACATTTTTTCCAAACATGTAAAAGATGTGTGGTGGGATTTGGATTTTTAGGTAGGCACATCATACATTCTGAATGAATTGCAGTCAGATAATGAAATAGCTATACAGGAAGTCAGATTGATAGTGTTTTAATATTTCTTCTAAACATACCTCCCACAGGAATGTTTCAGTTGTTGCATTGCACTTGATTMGGCACTGAGGAGCTGAAACAGGGGTGTTTATTTTTAGACTGAATGTCTACTGATGTTTGAGTTAACAGTGTTTTTCTCAAATGGACCTGCTTTCATAAAAYGCTCCAGAAGAACCTAAATATTTATAACTTTAAGAAATTATATAGCTTTTKGGCTTAATGAATTGTACAGATTACAAAACTAGAATTAGCAGCTGCATCACTTGTCCGAGTTCTTTTGCAGAATGAAAAAAAGCCACTTCCCCCTTCCCACCCTGGATGCTGTCATGTGCATCCCTCCCCAGCTGTGAGAGAAACAGGGAGCCTTGCAGCATTTGAAGTCACTTTTAACACAGCAGGTGAGAAACTCAGTGAGGAAAAATACTGCTGCTGCTTTACATTAGCCTTATTTTCCCTTCCCTTTCTACTCCCTTCCCTTAAGGACTCRCTTTGTTCTCGATGTTCTGTATCCTTGGAACGCATGACAGTGAGTGAGAACARCGCAGGCAGTTTGTGTGCCCTCAGTCAGATCCTCTGTCCTTTCATGGTACGTGCTGCACACAAGTTTCCATTAAACTTAGAGTCAGGAAATGTACCCAGAAGAGGTGTGTGCCTGCCAGCCAAACATGGTTATCCTAATAAATGCAACAAAATCTTGTAAAAACACTGTCTTAAGACAACAGCTTTTAATGCTGAAATTAGTTACCTTCCCAATTTGAGAGATTGCCACTGCTAGAATGTGATTACCAGCTTGGAAAATGTGTATACAAATATTCTATGCTTTATGATTACAGTGTAAGCAAGATTTGGGTACCTTCAGAACTGAGAAAAAATATTTGGGTTAGTTGTGGAARTAAATGTACAGCTTGGTTTGTTACTTCAATATTAGTAACAATRTTAGTAACAATATTCCTTAAACTTKCATGCAAGTTGTTTCTTGTTGATAAGAGGCTGCAGTCCTTTGGTAGTGAGCAGGGTACTGCTGGTAAATAGCACAGRTGGTGTTGGTGTGTTTCCTGGCTGTCTCACAGGCTTTAGAACTCACTGTTTCCCATTGAGTCATTGTAGTTTCTATTGAAGTGTTTGGTTCGTTGTTTTTTGTGGGTTTTTTTTAAGCATTCCTACCATTTAACCTATCAAGCAGGCAGTCAGGAAAGGTCACGTGTTGGTTGGATATATCAACTGCCATTAACTCAGAATTGGACACTCAGCGTGGCTGTAGTGCTATACAGGTGTCCACTGTGTTGTAGCTTATCTAAGGTGATGCATAGCCTTATACAAGGATAGACAAGGGATTCATGAAACAAATATTTATGATACTTAGATACTGTCAGGGATTGTGGGGCCTGTGTRTGTTTGTTTTTGCATTTTTGTACAGAAAAGAAAAACATTTCTTTGACACCATAGGGTCAGCATAGGTTTCAGTAAGGTTCCTGAAGATTTAAAAGCAGGAAACTAAGTAGAGTTGGATAGAGGAATAAATGAGTCAGTAGTAAGTCAGGATGTTCSTGTGGTGTGACCAGCCCTCTTCAGCTTTATTAGCTAACTTATGACGCTAAAAARGAGTTTTGAACTTGTCTTTGTTCAATCCTTTCTTCCAAGCCACCTTTGAACTATTTAGTCAGTTTGAACCAAAAGTGTCAGAGTAGAGGACTAAAATATAATTAAACTTCTTCCCTTTAGGGGAAGGGACTATTAATAGAGGGCAAAGACCCAAATGCTTCCTCTGCAGTGGGAGAGTCTGTTCCATGAGTGAAATGTCCATGTAAAGGCAGGGCAGCCATTGCCCATGTCCTCAATCAACCTCTTGCCCTGTAGGTTTTGGGGTGTCATAGCAGGAAGCTATGATTTGTGGTAGSTTGGAAATGAAGAAGTTTGAGAGGAAAGTCAGGAGAACATAGAAAAGACACGTTTGTCAGAGAATGGGCATTATTAGTTCCAGAGAGYTCTAAATACTTGTAATTGCTGTAARAATCTAATGTAGATTGATGAAGGGAAGTTTCTGTTCTACAACTATTGACTGAAAAGTCATATTTGATATTTCCTAGAGAAGGGCATACCTTTTCCTTCTGTGATGAAGGAGCTAAAGTAAAATATATTTTCTGTTCTGCAGCCACTTCAGCAGCTCTTTATTTTGTTATTTGTCCTCAATATAATTTCCTTTGAAAAAAAAAAGTTATTTTGCCTTCTGTGTTTTTCTTTTTTCTTCTCCTCCTTGTGTTTTCCCCAGTTTCACAACCCATGTGKGTCAGTGCTCTGATGTTCATTCCCAGAGAACATGATATGCCAAGTACCTAGTGCCAGRTGCCAAGGCAACTGCAGTGACTTGCTCTGCTCCTGGTGGAAAACATCCCATAGCAGGGGGGAGGCACTAAGTCCACTTTTTCCCAACACAGTTCCAAGTAGGCATAGCCATCTGAGTGGTTGTGACTCATAGATGTGGATGCCTGTGTTCTGTTTTTGTTTAGTTTGTTTGGGTTTTTGTTAATGTTGTGGAAATCCACACATAAGTTACTTGTTAAAAAGGTGAAACATTAATGACTAACTGAAATTTGTTGCAGAAAAATGACCCCATTCAAGAGGGGGAGCATAGGAAGGTGAGTTTCATTCACTGCATTGCTCCCTCTTAACAGAGAGCACTCAGGCATGCTGCCTCTTCTGTTAGTGTTTGTTTTATCTGGGGGGCTGTTGCAAAAGCAGCACTCTGAAACTGGTGGGTAATAAATGGCATAAGACAATAATGACACAATGGATGAAGAAAATAGTTACACCACTAGCCTAATCTTTTGGGACCTGTTTATATTTGTAAGTTTGGCAATTTCTTCATCAGAGATATTTGGATTGTAACAACGTGACTAATCATTAAACAACACTCATTTTTATTCAAGAAGCAAAGGGCAAAGGTCACTTGTTTTGGCATACTCTGCTAAGAAAAATTCTGGCTATTTGAAGAGGTTTTATATATATTCTGAAAAAAAAAAAAAAGTCCTCTGCCTCTGTCAATCTACAATACGTAGAGATTTGATGAACTTGCTTTAAAATCAGCTTGTTCCTTCATGCCACATCTTGTAGTGGTAATCTTACAGTTTTGTTAGCAGGCTGGCATGTCTTCATGGAGCACAATTCACCTCAGCAGTCCCTACAAGTACTGCCACCTGCTCTTGCATGATGAGTGGTGGTGTTGGGCAGGCCAGGCTGGAAACTTTCCCTCTTTGTTTATTGCAACAGCCATGGACAGACTTTTACAGAAAAGTTTGCTTCTGAGGGTTTGGATTTATGGAATGTRAGGACATCTGGGTGGTATGATATGTTGATATTTTACCTGGCCTCTGAAGACTGGTGCTAACTCTTAGGAATAGGTAATTTATTAATAAAATACCCTTTAACCTCGTGGTGTTCTACTAACTTGGTTATAGGCAGTTGCTCTTGCTTTGCTGAAAGCTTTTATTTTCCTAACTATTCCCACACCAATAAAGACTCCAAGAAGCTGAACTATTCTTGCTGCCTCCAGATGCAGTTCTTGTTGGCTCTCTGCCTGGTGAGTGCAATGAGCTTCAGGCACTTTCTCAACTGGGAGCATCTCTTGTCTCTTCTCTTTCCAAGACGAGGTATAAAGTACATGTAAGTTCTTGTAGGGCAAGTTGGGATCCTCTCATGTAGTGCAACTTCCTTTGCCAAGTCACAGGCCTTGTTCTGCCCTTGAACTTTATGCAGGCATCCTGTTTTAATCAGTAGCWGACTCTGAATGAATTTCCATGTGTTCATTCTGATTTCAAAAAAATGTGATCTATAGACTAATGAGTTGACRTGATGATCTCTGCAGAGTGAATTTAAGTCTTAGTTAAGGTATAAGTAATTACAGTGGAGAATGTAATACCTTTCAAGTTCGATTAGGCAAAACAGGTTGCATTTTGTTTAAACTTATACACACCCTCTTATTTCATATTAACATTTTTGCATATTTTGAATTTGAAAAGCCTTGCAAAAGGTTGAAGCATTCATCATTTCAAAGGGTTGTCTTTTGCTTGGATAGTGTTGCTATACTACTGAAATTAGTCTGCATGCAGTACTGGTACAACTCAATAGAAGGATTAATCTTGATCATRGAATTTCAAATTCTGATGTATTTGTATTTGGGAATCAAGAGAACCATTTCCAAGTTGATTGTAATTCACAAACTTAACAGGAGCTTTCCTCTTTTGTTTACAGACTTGATATTTGCAAGTTCCCTGCCTTGACAGCAATCACCATGGATAGTGGTAAGTTTAACTTAGTGATGAGTGTGCATTCTCTATTATTTCCTGTGAAGTGGACAGTAACACACCCCAAAAGCATCCTCTGCTCATAATCCCAGCCTCTTTGCACAAAAGGTGCCCTCTGGCATTGAACTGGCTTTGATGTTACATGTGACACAGATCTTTGCCCATGCTCAACTGAAGTCAYGCAACTGTTCTGACAGAGATATTTGCAGACCATAAAAATCATCACAGACTTATTATGGCCCTTTGAAAGCTGACTACAGAATGAAGACCACAGAGCTGAATTTCCACCCTTGAGTACTCCAGTTTTAATTGTTTTTAAGCTTGTCTCTGTAACTCTAGATTYTCAGAGCAGAAGTCACTTTATTAATAAAAGCACAAATAATTTTTCTTCTTCCAGGCCTATTCAAACCAAATGGTTTTATTAAGATGACCTAAAGAAAGATTCTAATTTAATAGCAGCAGCTTCAAATTTAGAGCTAAAATGTTTATTTTTACTATTTAGTAGTGGTTTTAGTCTGCTTAGATGTTGATAAGGAGTCAAAAAAGGAAGCTCAATAAAGGTCTCAATAGAGCTGGTTTTGTTGTCCAAGATGCCCCARGCTTTGCTTCAGTGGCATTTCTGTGTCTCAGAATATTTTCCCACGCYGCTGCTCCCTGCTCCTTCTGTCACTGCAGACCTAAAGCCTGTTTTCTTTCCCTGTGACAGCTTCAGCTGGCAGGCTGCAACATATTTATCCTCTCGTGTCCTTGCCTTGCTCTGTTTCTGATTGAATTTCACCTTGCTGGAGTAGCCATTCACTATTAGGATAGCAGGCAGGCTTTCCAGAGGATGTGTAATAAATTGATCTGACTGTATTGTTCTCTTCAATAATGATAAGTGAAACTAAGTCTTTGGAAGCTTTCTGATGCCTAAAAACTTGGTAAAGCCAATTGTTACAGTTACATGCACAGTACAAGCATGTCTGAAGAAATAATGTATTCAAATGCATTAAATTTGGTAGTTGTATATCTTCATCTATATCCTACAAAAACTGGGGAAATAGAAGGTACTTCAGATGATTCGTTCCTATGTATATCTTACATAATGGCAAAATACTAATTTTGATTTTTCTTTTATCTTGTATTTGCCAGTTAATCTGCATAACAGTGATTTATCTTGCCTCATTCCTCTATTCTTACCACATTCAAGTCTTTCCTGATTATTTTCAGCTCCCCAGTAACAGCTGCAGTGAATTCTGCCATGCTGTGGCTTAGCTAGGTGGGCATCCAACCCAAAGTGGGCTTTTTGTGCACTCTGTAACTGAATATCTACATGATTATGGTCCTGGAATACTAAGAAGTCACAGTGGCTTCTGCAATACACTTCCATTATCTTTTTTTTTATAGGATTCATCAGGCAGTGACTGATTCTCATTAAATCCCTGTATTTCAATTGCATGGCTTGGTTTCCTTGATACATTTGTATTGACTTCTCAATAGGATTTGAAGTCACTAGGAGTGTGCAGAGCATTAAAAATGTCACATCAAAACAAACAGGTTAATATACTTCATTTTATTCCCCAGCCTTACCACGTCAAAAGGCATTCTGGTCTGGAATAGCCAGAGATTGTTATTTATCAGACACATGCATAATTAATATGAGATGTAGTTTATTTTCCTTAGCAGGCTTTTTTGTCTCTGTGATGTGTGCATTTTTTATACTTTATTGTGAGAGAAGACMCTTTCTGAATATGAATTGTTAAACAAAAACTTTGGGGGTTTTAGATAGTGATATATTGTCCATTCTTGAACTGAATTACATTTTGCTGTTCTCCGTCAATGCATTTTGAATCAGAAATGTATGATTCACTCATTTGGAAAACTGAGGTATTACGTAGAAACTCATACCAATATGTGTCAAATGCAGTATTTCTTAACATTCCAACTTTTAAACCTTTATTCTCTCTGCAAATTGGAAAGTGCATGCAGAAATAAGTATTTGTATCTTGTTTCTGATAGCCAGAATCTGTACATCAGGATMTTTTCAGCTACCTGCATTTTCCTGTGTTACTTTTCCCTCTGCATCTGATACAAAGCTATCATGGTTTCTCTCATTGCTCATTTCAGGGATGGATTGCAGCTGTGAAATGAAATTCCCTAAGTTTYATCTGCTGGAGGAAGGGAAACTTAATTTATAGTCCATTATCTACTCTTCAGTGCCTCTACATATGGGCACTGTTGGGAGGGTCTGGGCTGACACATGTTCCCTTCAGGARTGCCCACAAGGAGTTGGGGGAAGTAGGAAAAGCACTGGCAGTCCATCCCCAGGCATGGCTGTGTGCTGCATTCCTGACATGGATGAGTCCTTCAGCTCATCACCTTGAGGTGATCACTGAGGCATGAGGCGGAAAAAAAATAATTTATTCAGGCCTAGAGGGAAGCGAGGAGAATTGTGTGGGAAGCAGAAAAAAGGCATCTTTTTTTCTTTCCTTTTGAAGAGGTTTATGAACATTAATTTCTATGTTATTCAGTCAATGAACTAACATAGTAGGAGATGTCCATGTTCTTATCTGTGGTGCTGAAGAAAACCAAATTTGTGGTAGATACAGTTGTAGAATTGGATGCACTGAACCCCTGGCAACATCCTAAACAGTGTATTTTGTATGATGCATTTTGTAATGCATTCAACTGGAAGCATAGGAGTCAGTGTTTTGGAATTTAGTTTTCACCTCTTCATTTAATCCTTTGCAAAAGGAATATCACTTTTCTAGTGATTTGAAACCAAGTTGTGATGGACTGACCTTGGCTGGGTGCCAGGTGTCCCCCAAAGCCACTCTGTCACTCCTCTCCATGGTCTGCACCACAGGCTCCAGTGGAATCCCAGCTCTGGCACCTGGAGCACTCCACCCCTTCCTTCTCCACTGACCTGGGGTAATTTTCTATCAGCTTCTCACAGAAGCCAGCTCTGTAGCCTGGTCACATCGATCCATTATGATAGAATACCACAGATACTAAAGAAATTTAAAATTAGTTATGCCTAATTATGCTAATCATTGCTGGCAAAKACCACCACATATTTCTAAAGAAAAAATATAGTGATTGTCTTTGTTTCCTTGCTGCCCTCATTTTCTAACATTAAAAATCAGATGATTAAGGAAAAAAAAAAACCCTTCAGACTAACTGCAAGTGAAGCAATGCACAAATGATTGTGTAGGCTAGGAAAGTGCTACAAGTGCAGTAGTGTGGCAGTGCATTGAATCATTATCCCCTCTTGCTGGCACTGAGAGCCCAAGAACAGTGTAACACTGACTTGATGTTCCTGCTTCCTGACCTGAAATACCTGCAGAATTCCTGCACTATGCACTGCATATGTACCTCCTGGGTAATTCAGTCTGATGGATTCTGGASTGTTCCCAGTTACTGCATATGTAAAAATCACTGGGTCAGAGAGTTTGATGGAAAGCTGGAACATCAGAAGAAAAGAGATTGCTTCCAGCTTTCTTCCTTAAACAGTAAACTAAGAAACTCAAATAAAGAATACCTGTGCGAGAACATTGGTTGCCTTTTAGGGTTGTTTCATTTGATTCATCAAATCAAGTGAGGTTTTCTGTATGGTTCAAGAAAATAGAAAGAGGCTACATCCCCTCACACCCTCAAAGGGGTGCCCACTGTATGGCTGAGATTTCTGGAGTGAGGGGAGCAAGTCTGCTTCAAAGTTGCTTAAGAAAACTTACAAACTTAAACATTGATAAATGCAGCTCTCTGGTTTGTGTGACTCTGGGTAACAGTCATAAATATTTATATCAATAACTTCACAGCATTCTGGTTGTGATGCCCTCAGGCAGTTGCAAATATCATTTTGGATGTTCTCAAGTAGCATTTGTTTGTTCTCTGTCAGTTTAAGAAGTTGCTTGAGCTGAGCATGTGCCTGTCTCTTCCAAGGACTCTTGGGCACCAGATTCAGTCTTGTTTCACCACACACAGCTATTGAATTGAGGTCTGTGCATTTATGACATTTTAGCAATAGCTACTGAAATTGTAGGCCCAACTACTTAAAACAGTGAGCAAAACTAGGAAAGGCCTTTTATCATATCAAATAAAGGGGAAGACTTTGAAGAAGCTTTTTCTCAAAGGCACATTTTCTTTGAGCAATTTTAGCATGAAGTTTTGGGTGTCTATTTTAGAAGTGACCTTTTATTGTCTCTCCTCTTCTTATTCAGTGTTCTTAACAGAGGACAAAGCCAACTCYGTGTTAAAAAGATACCCAAGAGCCAACACGTTTCTGGAAGAAATAAAGCAAGGTGACATAGAACATGAATGCAGAGAAGAAATCTGTAGTTATGAAGAAGCAAGAGAAGCATTTGAAAATGAGGARAAAACGGTATGTTTTGTTGTGTATGTAAAGATGGGTGGGGTGTATTGATACKAAACTTTTGGGTGTGCTGAGTGCTTGTGTGTTTTCCAACATTGCATTAGATTTGGGGTTTGCGTGGGGAAATTGTACTGGCAAGGCCAGTGATGTAGTAGTCAGAGTGGCACAGGGAACATTGCAGATTTCTTCCAAAATTTACACAGGTGACACATTCCTACTCTCAGTGGCTGAGCTGTACGTAAAAAAATAGCAATATGTAAAGGCATACTGGACATTTTAAGTTCTTGGCATCTTTTTGTTGGGAGTCATAGCTGGAGTGATGGAAAGGGCTGGAATGAAGATTTTCTGATTTAATAAAATGAAGTTGTAGGACATGTGGCGTCTTCAAAGCTGCTTCTTTCTGAAGCTGTTGAAAGCCTGCACACATTTTTCACTTCCCAAACTTGGTGAAACTATTCTAATGATAGCTCATTGTATAATAAAGAATAGTATGTGCAGTGAGACAACTTGTAAAAAAAATTGTAACACAATATCACTTTTGCTTTTTGTTCCAGTCACTAGAGAAAGCATAACCTAAATATGTTGTCTCTAACTTTTCTCCCATTTAGAAACATTTTTTTTTGTTATGGTAATTAGCATTTCCCTTTTTCAGAGGTGTTTGGGAAGTAGTAAAATAGAAAGAGTTACATTTCTTTTCTGTCACAAGTAGTGAGGGAGCTTCCAATAAGGTCCTGACCTTTTATCCATTTCCAATACTGTGTCCTTTTTCCCTGGCTGTTGTTTTCTGCTGTGGGGAGTTGCTAATGGCCAGGCTCTGCTAATGTGCAGTTATTCCTGACCAGCCTCATTTACTGGGACTTGATTTAGTGTATTGTGCCCCAGCAGTATCCATCCATACAGCCACTTAGCAATACTTTATATCTGTGTCCCAGAGGAAGAGAATGGATGCAGTAGACTGGGAACATGATACAGTATATTCAGAGAAATGCAACTTTCTTAGTACAGATAGAAAGGAATTCAGATAGGGTCTGTAGCTTATTTATGTCATGGTAACCTTTTGTGTAATCTCTCTTTGTATTTCTTTTTTATCTTGTCTACTTKCTTCTTTGTTTTCCTACAGTCTTCAGGGCAGGTCTGCAACAAGATTTGTAATATTAAAAGAATATCAAGCAGTTCCCTGAAGTTATTTTTGGTGCATGATTTTTTAAGTAGCATTTTGTATGTTAAGTGTGCATACATGTCATTTAWTATTTCTAAGACAGGCTTGGGGATTTTGACAGATTCAGAATTATTTTTTAAAACTGTAAAGTTAATTATRAAGATAGAACTTTTATGTTAAGCTAGAGCCAACAGGGAAGAATTTGCAGGACTTCATGGTAAAATAGAAYATGAAATTCTGTGTTGATAAATGTAATGCATGTGGAGGAAATGGGAACATTCATTATAATATATGATTGGCTCTGAACTGAAYTCAGGAACAAGATCTGAATTTCAATTATGAAGACTTCAGTTTAATGCTGAGTAGTCAAACAAAGCCAAAACAAAATTAAAAAACCTTGAGTTCTAAGAATCTTAAATAAAGGAACAGGGATTATAATAAAGAGCTTACCCACATCTTGAATGTGTACAACTCTCATCTCCCTATCTCTTTAAAAGCAAATTAGTAGCTGAGGAAGGACCTGAGAAGTGTGACAATCAATCAAAGATATGAAGAGACTTGTATAGTGAGAATAGATCATAAAATAATTGAATCAGGGAACATGTGATGATGTCTGTGAGACAAAGGGTGAGTTGAAGTCAGTCACTTGCCATCCTTCTGATAGCAGAGCTAAGAGGGCCTCAAAGGAGACTGGAAGGTGCAGTTACAAAGCAGACAGAAGTCTTTCCTCACCACAGCTAATAGACCTATGGACTGCCTTGCCACAGGGTATCTCAGATCCTAAAAGCTTGTATGGGTTCAGAGAACAATGTAAATGAAGGCAAGATAAATCAGCCTGGAAACATTAATTGAAAGGAATCTCAGCTTTGGCTAATGGAAGTTGTGGTARTACAGATATGTGAAATTTGGAGAAYATCACTGCYTGCTTGTGTTTGAAYTCTTCTTTCAGTGGTCTCTAAAGATTATTGTTGGAGAGAAGTTGACAGATGAGGTGAGCCCTAGGTCTGATCTTGTAAAGCTGTTTATTGATGRTGCCTGTAGCCTGGAGGAGGTCACTGGTCAGGAATCAGAGGTTTATCAGGTTATCAGATTTATTCAGATGTTATTGTGCCAAGCATCTGTGATTGTAGCACTGGTATCAATTTGATTCCATTAACTCAATTCTTYTTAATTTAAAGTGCATGAAGATTTTATAAGCTGGAACTCACAGGTTTTTATTCATGTTGCAAATTTCCCATGTTTTAAGTATTGTGAAAATTGCCAAGTTCTCTGTGTTGCTTTATTCACGCAAAACAAATTGCCACTAAAAGGCTTAGTAAGCACCTCAAAACTTGTCGGCACCAGATCTAAAATAAAGTGATTGAGTCAGACTTCCAGTGTCAATCTGTGTGTAATTATAGATGCTGGATAAATTCTCAGAAGAGAAGAGGTGAATCTTTTCCTGCCGCCTGGAATTGGGGGCAGAGCAGAAGAAAACAGTGTAGGAGGTGCACTCACTTCCCCTTATTGCTTTGTTCTCACTCTCTGGCTGGCAAATACCAAGCAGTCTTCTGACTGGCTTCTTATCAGTCCACCTTTAAAACAGGTCAGGCAACTGGCAAAGGATCATTTGAGGCTATCAATGCTGCCAAATTCAGTAAAGGCCTCAAGCRAAGGCCTCTTGAAATTCTGAAGAGGGTGTGAGTCTCTTGACTTCCTTGTGGATGCCTGATTTGATTCACCATTCAGATCCAGTTGCCTGATGCTAACTCTGCTCTGAGAAGTAATACAAATAAGAGGGAAACAAAATTCTAGCAAATTTTGCTGTAACTGTCTTTGGKATGCCTTTGAGAATTTCTTTTTATTATTTCAAACTGGATTTGCCAAAGCACTAAGATACATTCAGAAAAGTAGTTCTTGGCAGGAATATATGTTAGATGTTTTCTAAGTCTTTTCCATTGCAGTTATCTGATTTTGTGGCCTGCTTAACTTAGTTTTTCAGCCTTATAAGGCTTTTACACCTGGTTTTCCCAGTTGTACAGCACTCAGGGAGAAAGGATTATTGAAGTGTCCTTTTCATTAATCACAAGTTAGTAATTTTGTCCAGCAGAAAGTCCTTTCTGTTGTTAGTTTTAGAGACCAGCAATCGTGGGAGGGATTTCTGGGCTTTGAGTTTTCCAGCTTTAAATTACTCTTTAACTTGCTGTATGAATTTTACAGCTTTGTAACTTTTCAGTATTTTCACCTCTTGGTCTTTTACACAGCAGTTTGTACAAATCCTCACACTGTGCAAATTCATCTAAGTTGTYTATGGCTTTGTTGGGCAGGATTTGACTTTGTCCAGATGTGCTGTACTCYTCCTGCACCATCACTTTACTCTGCAGTGTAGCTGTGGGGTGGCAGAGCAGAGGGAGAGTTTGCAACTTGGCAGCTGTGCAACTCAAACCTGAAGGAGGAGTTTCCTGCAGTTCCTGTCMGTTGTGGCAGTCTGGAACTAAAAGTCTTTGTGCTTCTCTTGGAGATCTGAATTGCAAAAATGCAAGCTGGAAACATGGGATCTAGTAGGCTAACAAGGTTATTTTTGTGGGGTTGTTTTTTGTGGTGGTTGTTTTTTTTTCTTTTCCCCTGAAGGAGAGCATTTGAAGACTTTTTTCTTTTTTATGACTAAGCGTTTCTTAGTGTTTTTCACCTTTGTGCAGAACTTTATTCCTCTGTCTCTGTAAGACAGTGTTTAGACCTAAAGTAATTTTTGACCAGAGGGTGAGGAGTGTCTAAACTGTCTTGAATTTTCTTTGCCTTGCATGTAAATGAAAGAGGACAATAARCTACTTTCATCCTTAAGGCAGTTTAAACTCTTACCTTAAGCTCTTTGTGCACCTGTCTGGTCACATCACAAGTCAAAGATCCCCAAAGCCACACACCCTATTCTGCTGTAAGTGCCTGCCACTCTGGGGGAACAGAACAGCTTTTCTGCTGCTTTGCTGTGTTGCAGAGTGCCAAGGAGTGACGCTGCTGTTTCAGCTTTCTGAAAATACAGAGGCATTTTCCACAGCAGATAGAGCTGACCTAGAAGTAACATGGAAGCAGTATTAAAATACCTGCTAAAAGTCACTACTTACTAACCTTCTGATGGAGAAGGTGCATTTCCTCTGCAGTCTGCACGCAAAATAGATTGTTGGGGGAGAAGTGAGATTTCTTCTTTATTCATCAAAACTACCTTTCTCCTCCAGAGAGTCTTTAAAATGACATATCCTTGCACAGTGTATTTAATGACTTTCAGTAAATCTTTGCAACTTTGGTCTTAAAAATAAATATTGTACCATTTTTTTTTTTTTTGCTGCCACTGAGACCATAGTGATGTGGGAAGTTTGGTTCCAGTACATACAGTAGCATTTCATAATCTTAATTAATCCTTTTCTGCTTTTTTTAGTCTACCATTTACTATTTATCACACTAAGCAATATACTCAGCTGTATTCGAACCAGATGCAAAAGTAAGAGGCATGCTTAATTACCTGGTAGTCTAGTGGGGAGAGGCTGAGGTGTTTGTTTCTGCCAGATTTTATCATGCAGAGACCCCAACAGCCCTCAGTTGTGCAGCTAATGGCATTTTTCAATGTTAGTTCCTCCCCAAATACATTTTTCCAAACTCAAAACTGGTCTGGGGTTCACTGTGGTACACACATCAAGGAGGACCCTTGTAGAGAAGTATTTAGAGTCCATCTTCCCAGAATTTCTTGCTTTGCTGGAAACCAATGCCACCTGACTTAAGCTTAGAAGATTTGGGTTCACATCAAAGAGGAGCGTTGTGACAAACTGCTTGTGGTGTCAAGCCTTGAAATTTAGGGAAAATGCCTGATCCTGGATTGGTGCAGGAGTTGAAGTTGGTGGCATTTTCTGTCTAATGCTCATCATGTGACAGCAGGCCTGAACTAAAAAAAACTGATTAATCTGATTTGCAACCTGAATACATCATTTACCAACAACTGAGCAATGACAGTTTCAATTCTACCTGGTGACTATTCTATAAATAGTTGCATGAAATGTGTACTGTCATTTAAAATTAATGTGATGCTGGCAGGTGCAGGATGGGGTCAGGTCTGTGCATTTTTAAAGAAAATTTAAGAGTTCAGAGTTTCTGGTGTGGATTGGGGGGTGTTATTAATTGCAATTTCTTTTTTTTTCTTATACTATAATATACTAAAATATACTAAATTATGACTATAAAACAGTGGAAGTGTTTCATAGTAGAAGAGATCTTACATTACAGGTGAGGATGGCTACTCTTGAGGCAGGGTATGCTTTTCTGTTGTACTGTTTAATTATAGCATTTGCTGCAGAGGAAATTGGATGGTAACATGATCTTTGTGCTCCCACTTGCACATATTATTATAACAAAGAGGACTTTCAAGTATTGGTGTCCTCCTTCATCTTATTTTCACTTGCTCATATTTTCACTTTATGTTCCATTTATCTGTAGCTATGTTGTCAAGGTTTCTAGAATGTAAAACCCTGTGTAATAGTTTCATAGTTTGGAGCTATTTTTAACTGTAAACAGAGGATCTGGATCAACTCAAAATAAGCTGACAGCAATTGCCTAATGAGCCAGAGGGTGGGGGATGTCTAAATTATGGTAAGACAGTACAGCATAGTTGTGCTTTGCCAAAATGTTCTGTCATTGTGAGCCAGTGCTTCCCTGTCAAATTGTACTAGTGTATCATTGCAATTTTAAAACAAACAAAGCCTAGACTTGTATCTTGAATGGTGCTGACACATTCTGATCCACCACTGATGTGCATGCTGATTAGGCATGGGCTTTTGAGATATTTTTCTCCTAGTTTGCTCTATGGTTGGGTTTTTTTTTTCCTTTTCTTTGTGTATTATTGCTTAGTCCTGTCTGTGCTGCATGTTTGTAAACATAAGAGTGCAGACACAAGAATATTGAAAACAGTGAGGAGTTTGTTTTTAAAARCCAAATCCCTTTTGTATCACTGATCACACGAGAAGAAAAATTGAAAGCTTGTGTGTGCTTATCCATGCCAGTTCTTATTTTAATCATCAGTATTTGAAATGCCTTTTTTTYCCCTCATTCTTTAAAACAACTTGCTTACATTGCTTATTAACTGTGTTATAATTTCTGACGTGTTGTGTCTTGCTCTTCTAGAAGGAGTTCTGGAAAGTCTACAAAAACGGACTCCAGGGAGAAAGTAACACAGGACATAGCTGGTATTCATTTTACCTTGCATTTCCATTAATCATTGGCCTTTTTGTTATCCTCATTGTCATTTTTGTCATCTGGASATGCCTGTTTAAAAAGAAAATGCGTAGGCAGTCGGTGTACGTGCACAGGGGAGCCCACGGAGCGCTGGGCGATGGTGCTGACGGCAGAGGGCCCCTCCCGCCGCCTCTCAGCATTGTTCATTCCCCACAGGAGGAAATGTATGAAGTCAGTGGGCTCTCTCCAGGAGGTCTGAGCTATTCGGATGCACGGTCAGACTCAATATCCACAAGGCTCTCAAACTGTGATCCTCCTCCCTCCTATGAGGAAGCCACTGGGGAAATCAGTGTGAGAAGAAGCGAAACTGAGCAGCATTTAGATCCACCCCCACAATATGAAGACATTGTGAATTCCAGCTCAGCCGGTGCCATTGCACTAACTCCCATTGTCACCAGTACTAAATAAACCAAGAAGAATGCCATGGACCTTTTAAAAATCAGTAATCATTTTGTAGCACTTTATCTTGGCTTATTATGCATTTCCGTAATTTAACGGACTTGTACAATGAATTTCACCTTTTTTAGGTTCACTCTGTCTTTGGATTTGGGGTTTTTTTTTTTTCCCATAGAAGGTTAAAAAAAAAAAAATCTGTATTGAGAGTGTAGTGCAGATACAGATGTGGTGCTCTGTCATATTTCTCACAAGTACCTCTGTTTTAAAGGATGTCACTTGTTTTATTCCAAACATTGTCCACATTCCCCACAAGATTGGTAGGATCCCCCTCCTCTTTCTTACTGCAGACGGTCAGAATTCCCTGCAATAGGGAATYCTTAAGCAACATTTTCATAGTTATCACACTAGAGGGGACTGATTTTGCAGTATTGYCTCTTGTTTGGTTGGTTCCTTTTTCTCACTTGGATTTTTGTTACATGCTGCACCCCTCCCCTGGCCCTCGGGAGGCTGGGAGACTTTGTGTTCAAACCAGGATCTCRTGTAGAGAATGCTGGTGTAAGAGCAATAATTGCAGAGTCCTAGCAGGAGAGGTGTATTCTAAAGCTTTTGGTATTACAGCTCAAAATTCTGTAAATGTTTAGAAGCTGACAATTCAAGACACTAATTGGTGAATTTATTGGTTTAGGTTTTTGTCTGTGTTCTGCCTTTCCTGTTTCCCTATCTGGTTTTACTTTGTATTCTAGAGGTGACAAGTGTGCATATRTTAACTTCAGAACTCAAAAGTTCATGCAACAGTTTTACTGAAGTACTCAAGGGTGGATAAAATCCTGATCATGGACTTCCTACTGGGACCAGGATGTTATCTATAGCACATAAACCCAAAGGCATTACTTTCCTTTTTAAAAGGGGAAAAGGAAAGAAATTCAGTGTCTGTGACTTCCTTTTTTCCCCAACTATCAAAACCTTCCTTAAGGTTCTCCCAGCTGTGAACCCCTTCCTCAAATTCTCAGATTCTCTTGCCTACTCACATGTACCTTGTCTGCACCTTCTATTGGTGCCTGTGGAAATTCTTTGCAGAGAATAAAGATCCCTTTTTTAACAAAAACTACATTTAGTGCTTATCCATTCCAGCAAGGAATTCTAAGAACACACAGACATAACCCCAAGCATTAGTGTGGAATGRCTTTTTGAGGCTGAAGAGATGGATGCAAGTTATTTACAGGCCTGTGCAGAATTTTATCCACCTGCTTTAGATGCGGATGATAGTTAAGGTGGTAGAAATTTTAGTGTGGTGGTTCTTTTTTCACAGGTTGATTTAAAAGTAAAATTGCTTGGTTTAATTTCTGAGTATTAAGGTTCAGTTTTCTTTCTTCCCATGCCAATGTAGCATGGCATTAGCTTAGTGCTGTTCTGTGTTCTACTAATCAATTAGCACCAAATTAAATATATTGAGCCCTGAAGAACTAAATTATGATATATTGGCTTTCTTACAACAGAAACCCAAACTGTCTTGTTTCAAATATCCCAAATGACTGCCATCTCTTTATGTCCCTCTCATGGGGGCTTGGCCCATCTTTTCCCAAAGGATTTTTGTGGCAGGAGACTGGAAGGAAATGTATGGTTATAGATGAGTGTGCATGTGCACACTTTGATAAGAATATGATCTAATATTCTTGACAAGAATATATTGACAGGAGGATTCAGGAGCTTTATTTTTGGCAGAGAGTAGGTTGCCTACATTGCCTGCTGGGGATCTTCAGCTGCTAAGGCAARTTGTATTAGAGATGAGCTCCTGGCCAAACTCCTGACTCCACTGTCAAAAGTATAGCTCTTACATATATTCATTATATATAATAAATATATTAAGATAGATGGGTAAGTACAATATGTTTTGGACACTTGTAGTAAAGATTGCCTGGGTCTTGTTTGTGGACTGTGAGACCTTTTCTTTTGAAGTGGTTTTAGCTYTTGTGATTCCYRAATTGCCACTSRTGGAAGTTAAAGCTCCTTTCACAAYGAGCAAGAGTTAATAAATACACCTGCTCTAGGCAGGTGTTGCCAGAACAAAGTGCCTCATCCCAGCRTGCACAAACCACCTCAAAAAGAGCTGGTGCTTCAGTGTCTGTGCCATATTGGCACCTCTTGTGCCTGCCAGCGCAGATAGTTTTAGCAGTAACTTCCTTGTCAGGATATGGGACTTTCCTGTAGGAAATGCATGGAGATCACCCATTTCACACTAGGTTGTTAAGCAGCCATCRTCATCCCCTGAACATGGGCAGTCTGGTTTAGTAGTTTGGAGATGAGCTGGCTTTTCACTTTTTTCTTTCTGTCTTTTCTTTACTCTGTATTCCACTGCCACTTTTAAAAGGTTTGTCTCTGGCTCCTATTGATCCTGTTACTGTGTCCTGTAGATACTTTTATGTGCAATCTAAAATTAATGCTTGCCATTCCAAAAAAAAAGTCACAACCAAAAACTTAAAGTGATCTATGAGTTGAATTAATTGGACAATGCCTTTTCCATGTACATGAGCATGAAAGCCATTGTGGGCTATAAATTTATGTCTTGGTGAATAAATTTAATATTTAAATGAAACCTATGTGGGACAGTTGTGCAAATGTATTTCCTCCGAGACATGAACAGTTTTCTCCATGTTGGAATAGTGTCAAATTATAAATTGTTTTGTTCTGTTTTGTGAAATGGGGAAAATAGCTTAGTCTTGTGGTTGGCTTTTCTAAMCTAATTGAAAAATAAAATTTTATTTGTACTGGGGTTTTATACAGCTTTTTTTTCCTTGTTGTTTCACCTATCCTGTAACTGCATTGTCATGCAATAAATATAAATTTATAGTCATATCTCTCTAAGGTTTTGCAGCTCTGAATGCAGTGCTGACTGATGACATGAATAGTCAGCCTTCCCCACTTCTGAATGTAACATTTGATTTCATCTTKTATTAGGACTGAAATGATTTAGCTACTAAAACTAACTTAAAGTTGACACTGTTTTAAGAAATTATGGAAATTAATTATTTGCTTTGATAATATTAACATTAGTGAAGGTTGTTCTCTCTTCACTGGATGTAAATAACCTCTGATTACAGTATTGTGTATTTTAAAGGGGTTTGGTTTACATTAAATTATCCTATTTAAACATTTTTGCCTATGTTTATAGAAAATTTTTTGTAACATTTGTTTTTCAATATGCTAAATAAAAATTTTTAAGATGCCTCTAATGTTTTGAAATACCGATTTTACACAATTACAATATTTACCTTGTGTATTTAAGTGGTCTTTTCATTTCCATCATTCTGTGGACTTAATCAGTTGCATGAATCAATTGTTTTGATGATATAAAATGCAAATATAATTTTGTTTGCAGGTGACAAGTCTGTTGCTTCAAAGTTCAGGCTCAGTTTTGATCAGATTTGTGAATTAGTATAATTTCCGATTAAAAAAAAAAAAAACATTTAACACCAAGATGAGCTCATTAGCTTAGAGCCTGTTGTTAACACCACCAAGGTTGTGAGTTCAGAACCTGTGCAGGCTGTTCAYTTAAGAGCTGGACTTGATGATCCATCTGAGTCCCTTCCAACTCAGAATATTCTGTGATTTGTTGTAGCCATAGCAAAATAAGTCATAGGCTGAAGGAAAGKAAACTCTAGCAAAATACTTTGAAGTTGTAGGATGTAATTTCAAAGGTCACTTCAACCACCTGAAAGTGATTACAGAATTTCATGGCAGCTCTAGGAATGATGAATTAACAGAGAACAAAACCAAACCCAGCCTTGCACAATGATCCCTGCTGCAAACCGAAGGTCTCCATTCCAGGCAGCACAAAGTGTGTGTCCCCTTCCTGCTCTGGTAATTGGGATAAAGTGTCCCAATAAATCCCAATAAAGTGGGATTGCTCACCAGTGCAGGGCCTAGGGACAGGTGAAGCCCAGAGCGAGGTTTGTGTCTCAGAGCTGTGAACCCAAATGCAGTTYTGTGCTGCTCATAAACAAAAGGGCAGAGAGAGGTGCTCAAAGCAGCCAAGASCAGTGAGTTCCCAAGCTGTCAGTGCACACTGTGGCCCCATGCTCYCCTTGGGAAGCTTTTATTGCTGTATCCCGGGCCAGCACCATCCAAACAGGACACTCTGCCCTGGGTTAAGGGGTTTGCTGTGCACACACTCATTGTGATGGCCTCACATCCATCAGTGTGGGCTGATGTGTGTGCACATGGCTCTGTGCAGGCTGTCCCTGCAGCTCTGGCTCCCAGCTGTGCAAACAGGGGGTACAGTGCTAAACTGGTGCCATGAATCTCTGTGTCTATAAAAATCACATCATTGCGCAGGTTACCTGTGATGAATGTTCATTATTTATTGTTTCTCATGCCCTGAGCACTGTGCTGTGCTGCTCTAAATCACAYTGATAGATTTCTTTTTATCTTCTGCATAATGTGAGCTTTGTAAATGTCTCCTAGTGCCACTTGCTGATTTTTAAAAAGAAGGAACACCATGTTCAGCTGAATGCACTGAGGTGACATCTGTACTATTTCATTGCTTGCTGCACACGCATTTGATTGATTTGCTACAGGGTAATTGAACTTTGAGTTTTGCCAGGAAGTTCAACTACACTTTTCTTCTGTGGGGGTAYCTCAGTAATTGTATTTTTCATTATTGTATTGAATGCTAAGTGACTTGTCAGTGCAAGAAAGGCTTTGCTTAAGCTCTCTTGACCATATYTGTCTGTCTATAGATAGATAYAGATATCTCCAGCACATATACTATACAGCATATTATACATATTCTATTATACCATTTAGATCTCTGCAACAATATTTGCTGCAATATTAGGACCTGTGTCCTCTTTGACTATCCATCTCTGTCCGACTGTGTAGCCTGCAGTAAAGACACACTGACTGCTGTGCTTTTTGTCCCCTTAGAAACAAAGCCTGAGAATSAGAAGGACAACTTTCAGTGTGTCCTGCTGTTTCCTTCTCCACTTGGAAGCATTGTACATAACTGTGTGACTCCCAGGGTTAGCTGAGGAACTTAAAGCAAGCAGGAAACAAGTATTAAAAAATTCATTTTGGTACTGCCAGCAATGAAATCTCTGCATAAGGAATAATCTGTACCAGACTGTCTCCCTGGCCTTTCCCATGGTGTGGGATGTGTTTTCCCACACAACAGATCCTGGATCAATTCCATGGGTCAGAGGCTCCCAATTTGATTTTTCTTTMTTTTCTCCCTCAGCTCTYGCCGCTGGCAGTGGCRCAGAAGCCSCTCTTGGCTGTGCACGGGAGCTCRAGTCMTTTGTTTGGTGACAAACATCYRTACCCAGGTGGCTSTGGGGCCCAGGYTTCCCTSCTTTCCTCCCCTGCCCTTGCTGCTCTGCTCACAGCCAGGCCAGGCAGTGTTTCAGTGCTGGACAAAGAGCCAAGGGTGGACCCAGCGTTTGGGACCAGGGGAAGGTCTGAGCCTGCTGTGACCCACGGTGAGGTGCAGTCTCTGTTATCACCTGTGGCCTTTTCACCAGTCTGAATGCAGCCACCTCACCTGGGTTATGGCCAAGATGAAAACCACTGCAGGCAGCGTTTCTTGCCAGGCCTTTCTGTGAAAAATGGTACTGTCAAAGAAAAGCAAGGGCAATGTGACCAGCTCAAACATTTTCTCCAGCTAGTACCCCTAAATCTTCTTAGCACAAGTAATTTGTTTCCATTTACTATTAGAGTTGTTATTTTTCCCTTTTGCTTTTGTTATGTCTGCTTTTCTGTTGGTGGTTCTGTTCTAACCATAGGCTTTCCTTACAGATGGGTGAAAGTAAAATACACATGTAATCATGAAGAGCTATGTGTTTCATTTTTTTTTTTTTTTCATTTTTCTGGATGGGTTAGAGTTTTTTCCCTTCGCTTGCTGGTTTTTGCATTTTGTTTAATAAAAGTGATGATTAATGATACATTCTTTTTCTCCTCCTCTTTAAAGCTTTCACATACTCCTATATCAAAGTGCATAACAGTTGCTACTTTTATTGTGCAGATTCTCTAGAAGAAATGTAGTTTTGAAAATAATTTCTAATGTTATTTTCTCTTCAATATTTTTTTTCAGCTTTATGAAGTGTTACTTGTGGCTTAGTTTACCTTTTCCTTGCCTAAATGTGCTTCCACCCTCATTACCTTCCAGCCTTTCCTCACAGGCAGCTTGGCTCCATGAAAGCTCTACCATCTCCATTGGCAGGAGCATTTAAAAAAAGGAGTTTCTGTCCTGCAGTGTTTTCAACATTTTCAACATTTACTGTTCTGCATAACCCAGCATTGACTTCCTGAAAATTGTTCACAAAATCCTGATCCTAATGCCAAGCTGTCAGCAAACCCCCAGCCCCTGAGGAAGGCTGGCTCTWCCCCTGACCTTCACCCACAGCCCTGCAGCAAGGATTTGAACTTGTGCTTCCTCTTGTGCAGGGCATTAGACAGCTCTGAACATTAGACTAGGCTTGCAGTCTTTCTCAAGCTTCAAAATCCTTTTAAATTCTCTGTAGTGTATGCAGATCTCTGAGTATAGAGAATTTAAGCAACTTAACAGGGACTTAATTTACTTACTAATTTCTTACAGATTGTTGGAAAGCAGACCAGTATATTTCTGTTAAGGGATATCATAGGGTGTGGGTTCAAGCTGCTCTCTTGATTTTTTGGTRTGCTGGTGACACCAACCTTGGTATTACACTTTATTCCAAATTTCATCTGGAACCTGAGAAGTCTTTACCACTGTAGGTTTTGTTGCTTGTTTTTGTCAAAACTGGCATGGTCCCATAAGCAATTTTAGCTTCACTGAATTACTCTTCAGTATAGAAGTGTTTATTAAAAAAATCCTGAGTAGCAGCAGCTGATAATTTTATGATTGACTATGGTGATGTCTCCTGGCAACATGACTGAAGAAAGATCAACCCACATTGCTCATTTGTCCAGACATTTCCAGATTGCTGTGTTTATCTTGTTGATGCTAAGCTATTTCACTTCACCAGTACTCCCTGCACTGCATTTTGTGCTCATTTCATGCTGAAAAGGCTTCTCCCAAAGCGACACCAAAGGTATAAGCCCCATTCCCAGAGTCCTGTTTTGGGATGTGCAAAATGCCCTCAAGCAGCTGAGCAGTGCTACCCCTCATCACCAAAGCATTCACCTCCCTCTGTCCTGCCCTTTCCCAGCAGCTCTTTGTGCCAGGGTTTGCCAAGGATGGAGGCCTGTGGAGTTCATTTTGTTGCCTCACACAGGATTTCAAATCCAGCTGCAGCCTCTGGACCTTTCATCCGGCACCTCCTCTGTGCTGRTGACGATGACAAATGAGTGACTTGCTCACAGTTAACCTCACTTCAACCTCGCTGCATTTGTGCTGCAAAGGAGGCCAGGTGAGCATCAGAAGCTTTCCAGGTCCTGCCCCTGTCTCTCTTACTTGTGTGGCCTTAATTTTGACTTCTTTGGGGCACGTTCTAAAAGCTGCCTGTTTTTTACATGGCTTTGAAGGAAGTTTAAAGAAATCCTGTGAAGGTACCTTGAAAATGTTCCTGCCATCACTGTCCAGTGCCTGATACAAGTTGTGTTCTTCACTTCATTATTTAAACTGCTGGCAGGTGAGATAATTAATAGAATGCTACAGGGTAAGTTTTGCAAATCTAATTATTCAAAGGGCACTCAGATATGTTAAAAGGTCTCTTCATGCCAAATCTAAAGAAAGTGGTACAATTAAATAATAGACTAGTAGGGTTTTTTTTTTTTTTTTAAAAAAAAAAAAAAAAAAAAAAAAAAAAGAGAAAAAGAGAGAAAAAGAAGAAAAGGAAGAGGCCAGTTCAGTTGAAGTAATTACTTCTGTAGTAGTTGTTTAAAAGTCCTCCAAAGCCCTTGGTTTTGTTCTCTGGTGCCTTAATAATTTTATTGTCTACATTTGGATCAAGTTAACACATGCTTCTCTGTTTTGTACCGACCTGCCTTCATTATGTGGTTGGTATCAAGATACCCAGGAAATCCACWGCAGGGAGATCAAAATGGGGATATTGAACCAGTCASACAGTGCCAGCCACCCTCCAGAGCAACCAGAGAYACGGATCTGCTAAACWSGATGGGCCGGTGCAGGCACTGGTGSAATCTGTGTGAAAGATGCAGCTTCCAGAGATKGTTAATCAGAGGCTGCTTGGTGTGGAGGGAGGCAGGCAGGGATGCTGAAGTTATCCCAGCCTTGCAGTGACTGTCTCACCTGRCGGTGTTTTTATTCCTCAGGGTCTTTTCAAGTCACCTCTCTGCTCCCTTGATGGTGTGAATAAGGTTATCTCTGCAGGGCAAGCAGCTAAAGTGTCCCCTAGAGCCAAGGYATTTGCAGTATTTTTATTGTCATTTCCCTTTTAAGCCTCTGTCAGTAAGAATAGAGTTTGGCCTGCTGTATTCAGCTTAAGAAATTAAGGGAGTGGATTTCTACAAATGTTCCTGGATTCATATATCAACCCCACTCTCCTTGGGTACAGGAATCCCTCTGAGGCGAGAGTAGCAAGTTCCTGTAGCTGCCTCTGGCTGTAAGAAAAAAAAAAAAAAAGTTGAACAATTGGCTCTTGCTGTGGTTGAAAAGCACCAATAAAGGACTGTAAAGAGTTAAATCCTGCTGTATTTCAGGGCTTTTCCCTTTAGTCATGYTCCTCTTGAACTGAACACTCTTCAGAACACCTCTTCACACATTAGGCTCTCTGTTTTATTCTCACCTGTGCCAAGGTAAACCTTTCAGCCATTGGTTTGACCAGCCTTACAGAGAACAGAATTGGGCAATTTTGTCTAATCTCATCATGTTGAAAAAGATGTACTAAAACACGAAAATATTAAAAATGCAGTAGCTGTGCACAAGTCTATTGTCATCACATTTTTCCAAGAAACCATTCCAAGCTTTTATCTGTTGTTGAGCTTTGCTTCTATYGCTAATAAACCTGTATGAGACAAACAATGAAATATTGATTTGCCAACTTGAAACTATTTCAGCTGCCATTTTATTCAGTTTACCCACTGGCAGCACTGCAGAATGCAGGTTTTGTTGCAGACTGAATGAACCCATTGGTTTGAGCATGACACGGTGAAATTGTAACACAGCAATAAAATTGCAGGGCACATTTATGCCATCTGTTTCGTCGTGGAAAAGCAAAGAACATCTTAGTGATGGCCTCAAACAATAAATCTGGATTTAGAAAAGAAAAATAATTGGAGCTTGTAACGTTAGGAACAGCCTAAGATGTTGCACGTCCTCTATCCCCCACTCTTGCTCAGTGGTGAAATTCCCTCAAGTGTTTCTTGGTTTAGACATCCTTAGCTGTTACAGTCTGCTGGGTTAAGGGCTCAAAAAAACCCCTCTAAGCCACAGAACACTGATTCAACAAATGTTTGCCTGCTCCTATCTCATCTATTGCTTTTATCAGCTTTCTATTTCTGGAGTGGGCAGGCACAAAGGCAGTCAGGTTTGCATTGCTCCACCATCAGTCAGTGATAGGAAACAAAGTTCAAAGGTCATGTTTGATGAGCAAGGGGCAAACATGGAAGAGTTTTGTTCAATCTTTCATCAAAACAATATAAAATCTAAGATTTGAGCCCTGTGTTATCAGAGAAAAAGGAAATTAGATTGTTGTAATAAAAATAGAATGTGCAGAAAAGGTTTTTTCATTAGGAAATGAGTGATGTAAGATAGGAGGGTTCTCTTACTCTGTTCTCTCATCAAACATTTGATATTGTGGTCCTTATAKTTTTGAGTAACCTGTGATCTGAAAGATTGATCCAAAAACAATGTCTTGTAGCTGCTGAAATCTGTAGATACTGAATGTGATTAAAATGAGTCATGAATCCTGTTACTAATTATTTTTGTTGCTAATATAGTTATAAATATTATGGTTTATCTACCTAATAAGAATTTTTTTAAGTCTTTCTTCACCTTCAAACTGAAAGAGAGTAGATTTAGATTAGATATTAGGAAGAAATTCTTCCCTGTGAGGGTTGTGAGGCCCTGGCACAGGTTGCCCAGAGAAGCTGTGGATGCCCCATCTCTGGAAATGTTCAAGGCCRGGTTGGATGGGGCTCTGAGCAGCCTGGGATAGTGCAAGGTGTCCCTGCCCATGGTAGGGGGGGTGGAATGAGATCATTTTTGAGATCCCTTCCAACCCAAACCATTCTGTGATTCTATTCTGTGATTCCATTCTGTGATTCCAGTCTGTGATTCCATTCTGTGATTATTTGGTGGATGAGATCTCTTGCAGGGAGTTTCTCCACAGTTCCCTATTGTTTTCTAGGCCCTCTTTCCCAATCCTCTCTGATGTACCTGGATGACCTTCTGTCATAGTATCTGTTCAGAATCTGCATATTGTTTTATGGAAGAGACAAGGAGAAGACAAAAGATGTCAGAGGTGTTGAAGTCATTACTTTCTGGTGCAGCTACAGCACTGTGGTGTCTCAAGGCATCTGCACACACTCCCAGTGTCAAAATCCTTCCCAGGCACGTCCTACTCTGTTCAACTGCATCATCCCCTGTTCCTACTCCTGATTTCTTACCTGCCAAAATGTGGCACTTTCCTACAGCCTCCCCCACAAAATGCTGCTTCACAGGATGAGACCTKCATAGCTGATTGAGTCTACCAGCAGCTTCTGGGAAGGTTTGCATCCTCACTGAGCCCTCTCCAGTAGGCACCTGGTTCCCTGCCTGGCACAAATCAGTGCCTGTCAGATATTAAATGAGAAGGATGGAAGCAACTGTGTTTGTTTGTGTTTAAGCCTCAGAAGGCACAGTTTTCAGGTTTGTTTTTTTAATAGTGTTTGCCAGTTTTAAGATGAGAGCTTGAAAAATGTCATTAAAATGAAGAATGGTCACAAGGTAATAAAGAAACAATCTTCTTGCTTTAATGACTTGAGCTAAAAGCTAAATGACTGTAGCAGCTCAGATTGTAAAAGCAGTGGGAAATTTAATGAACAGTGACCCCACAGGAGAGTCAATCTGTCTCTTAATGTTTAGTTTTGTAATTTCTTCTGAAATGTAATAAACTTCTATTATATAATCTATTGGTTACAGATCCTGGGGTCAGGCTCCCATTGAGCTTAACTCTGCCAATCTGTCTCACTTGAAATTCCTGACCTTCCCTGTGAAATAGGTAAACATCCCAAGCAGGAAGTCACTGTGCAGGTACTCGGKGAAACAGCTTTGGTTGTGGGAAAAGGAAGTTGTCATCAACTTGACTGCAAAGGCTCTAAATGGTTTGCAAATTCCCTTAATGATAAGCTGATTCAGCCCRTTAAATTATGCAAAATATAATGAATGAAACTGTGATTAGTCAGTAGTGGCTGATGCCCCAGTTCTGTAACGTGTCATTCATCTGKATGCTGTAGAATACTGACTGCAAATCTTGTAGCAAAGGTGGTAATCAAATAACAGATAAAAATATGAATCTCTTTGCTTATGTTTAGCTACCAAGAACATGTATTTACTTCACCAGACAGTGGGAAGAGGCACCTTGAAAGTGGGACTGTGCATGGGTGGGAGATCACTTTGGAAGCAGCCGAGCTGACAAAACTCTTCAGACTTTGCCTCTCTTTTTTTTTTACCAGTGAAACGGTGGCAATTATCCAAAATCCAACATCTGCATGTGCACATCCATCACAGTGCTCAAATTTAACTGGAGATTTGTGAATTGTTTACAAACTGCATATCACACTAAATCTGTATTTTTTTCTTTATGATGCTTTAATGAAAACTGTATAGCCCCATTTGCACATATTTACATATGTATCTTACAGGTAACATTTCTTCTAAGTCCACTCAAGTTTGTTTTTGCTTAAAAGTCTATTGCAATTTACTGTCAAATATTTAATACAAGTAGAGAAACACATTTTAAATGTCACATAACTGTTTTATCATTTCCATTATTTTTTTTTTCTCTTTTCTCTTTTTTGTTGCTGGCTGGCATTTGGTTCTGAGGGCTGGAAAAGCTTTTTTCCCCAAATGGTCCTTTTCCAAGAAGCAGATCTTGTTATGTGAAGGAAGCTTTCCATCCAATGGTTTCTTAGTGTGGAAGTGCACTGAAAAGCTTGTGAAAATTGATCTGGAGAAGGCCACTATTTTAATGAAGAAGAAAATGAACCTATAAATAGTGATACTTTAGGTTTCAGGCTGTCCTGTCACCAGAGCAGCCCTGGAGCAGAGCCAGGATGGGAACAGTGATATGGGATTGCTGCAGAGCCGAGGATGGTCAGACATGGCTGGGGCTGTGGGGCAGCTCTGTCACTGAGCCAGGGCCCAGCAGGTGAGGCTGGGACAGCAGGGTTTGCCCCCAGACCAGGACAGACACCCCCAGTGCTCTTCCTCATTGGCTTTTCTTACTGGAATCAACTCTGGGCAGGGCCTGCAGAGCCCCAGCCCTGGTCCTGGCCTGGGCAATGGTTTGCTCCCCATAACCAGCAGGATCCTCCTTTTGGTGCTGCCTGTTGCCTTCTGGCCTCTCCACAGGGGTGTGATGGGGCAGACAGGAGGACAGCAGCCTCCCAGCCTGGCCCTGGTGTGCCCTTTGCCCCTTTGCCATGCCTGATGTACGACTATTTTCACTCGTGCTTGAAATCTGCTTCACATTCTTATCAGAAATATTTTCTCTCTCCTGGCAGCGTGGTGTGTGCTCCGTGTGTGCCCAGCCTTGGCTGCACCGCTCCCACCTCASCTTTTTCTGAGCACAGCTTCCTGGTGTCTTTCTCCGAGTAATTTTGGAAACTACAGACTCATTAAAAAGCCCTTTCAAATATGCCTTTTGAGGAGAAATAGAACATCAGTCTCCTTCATTGGGAGTATGGTGCCTGTCCAGCCAGCAGAAAAGTCGCGGGCAGGAATGCAGAGGTAACAATGCTCCCTGCCCACACATGGTGTCCAAAGGAAAGGCAAAACAAAACAGGGAGTAAATTAATTTTTAATTTTTCATAATGGCAGCACAGCTACTTCTCASAGCAGGGCACAGAATCATTAGAGACTTATCTGTCCTCATCAATACAGGAATGCTTCGTCCAGGCAATTTTCTGAGTACACTTTTGTCCAGTCTTGTAAGGYTGGCTCCCCTTCCCACCCCAGCTCTGCTGCAATCCCTGTGGCATAAATGACTCTCTGCTTCCCACTGTCCTGTCCTGACCTGGGCGGGTGGCAGCTCATCCTCACGGGTAATGACGGCCTCCTGCGTGTGCCTGACGTGGGCTGTGCGAGGACACGTGCACCAGCCACGATTTCACAAACTGTGACTAATCAAACTGCTTCATTCCTCCATTCCTCCAGACTGTTTATAGCAATTACATAACAAGAGATGTGGGAGAAGCACGAACAGTAATGTCTATGCCATGCAAAAAATGTTGACCCTTGTGTGGCCGTGGGCCTGGCAGAACCTGCAGCACGGTGCTGCCCACATTGGCACAGTTGGCTGCAGGCTGACACCGGAGGAGTCAATGCTGCCAGACMTCTCTGCATCCCAGCCTTCCTGCCACCATCTGCTGCTCATCCAGCTGCAAACAGTGCAGTCTCAGCCAGCAAGRTCCTTTAGCTCACCTTACTCATTTKAAGCAGTTGCCATTAAGAATGTGTTTCCTCCCTCCCACAGCGTTCATCACAGCATTGCTGATGTGGTTCTCCTCTCATTTACCTGTCAAGATCTGCTTAACGGCTCTGCATTCTCCTTTCTAATGGCTGGTGACACTGCACATCACTACCAGAGCCYGCAGCTGGCCAGAAATTCCTGTGTGATGCAAAGCAAAGAGAAAYCACGTTTCTGCAACTGAACCACACACAATGAAATATCTCAGCTGCATCTGATAAGGCAGCTGCAAAACATGCACAGTCTTTTGGAATATAAGACCGAATATGAAACCTGTGGGGAAAAAAAGCATTTCTGGTTGGCATTATCAACAGTGTCCAGCACATGGTTAGCGATTTCCAGTCAAATGGAAGATAAACCTTTTATAGACCGCAGTGATTTGCTGTCAGTGGCACTTTCAAAAGGCTTATTCGGATCAACCAGGTTAAAAGGTGACACAGACATTTGTCGGCCCAACAAAGGAGGTTACAGACCCGAGGGTGAGATACAAAATAAAATATTTAGTTGCATAAGAGACAATGGAAGTAACATACACATGTATAGAATTACATTGAAACTTAGTCCTATTAAAATATCTGATAAACGGGCTACCCCTGAGGATGAATTGTAGCACTGAGCCACCAATTTAATTGTTTAACAGAATGTCTGACATACGGGAAAAATGGTTTTCTTTGGATGCTGAGGTGTCCTAGACTGGATAGCAGCAGAGGKCCACATTAGCTTCTGTGAGATGAAATTTAATGCAGACTTATTATATTTTACTGCTATAAGCAACACTTCAAAAGAGTAAAAGCTCTTTCTATAAATACTATCCATACATTGYAGCATGGAATTCCCGGTCCCAGAGCCTGATCCTTTGCTGTGAGGATGCAGTGGGATGGATGTGGCTGCATTGCCCTCTCGTGGGACGAGCCTGCAARCAGCAGCTCAAAGTGCCGGAGCTGCCACCCGGCATCACTCACGGGTTTGCAGCGGCCTGAGCTGACAGCCCAGGGGTGCTCTGCCTGGGGGGAGAGTGTTCCGAGATCTGCATGTGGTAAATATTTAGTCAAATAAATCCATTTCCCCCTAAATCTTCTGTTCCTGCATTTCTGTAGGACACAGCTCCGAGGCTACATCCCTGCAGGGATGGCAAAGATTGTCCTGCAACATSAAAACAATTAGCAGCACAAATCCGGTACCACTCCTATCCCAAATCTCTCTCAGTGGGACTTGACACCCCAAACAGGAATTAAGGGGCAGGAGGAWGAACAGCACTGTTTGGTGGCACAGAGTGCAGATAAAGCACATGCCAGAAATGGAGTGTACCAGGGATGAAGGTCTATGCACAGATCCATTTTACRGTGCTGGGAATGATGCCATCTATCACACAAAGTGCTGCAATTGCCTCCCACAACGCTGGATCTCATCTCTATTCTGTCCTGCTCTTCTGGGAATTTTAAAGCAGCGTTTTCCTGTCTAGCCGAAGTACTTTTGTCACCCGCACTGAGTTGTCTGAGTACTTCGTAGTCCCTGAAATATTTATCCTCTCACTTTTCTTGTCAGGTAAGAAAATTCTCCATTTTGCAAATGATAAAGTGAGACACATGGATTAATCCTCACTTCCAAAAWGAGATTTATGTATGCAAAGTGGTGCTTAGGCAGAATTTAAGAGTCTATATCCAAAATGTACATTGTGAAAAGCCCTGTTCAAGGGCTGGAGGTGCCTGGTGACACGCAAGGAAGCTGTCAGGGAGCTCCCTTCTCTGCCAGAGGAAGAGGGAAAGTGACAGCAGTTGATCTTGTTATGAGCCATTTATTTCTGTATATGAAATAAAATTTTCTAAAAGCTGCATTCAGATAAGAAAGACTTCACATGCAGGCTGTGCTACTTGTAAATACCTTGGGGTGAAGGAGAAGGAGGAGCTTACAAAGCTCCCAGCAGGGGAAAGAATCAAGGTAAGATCTTGTCCTACCCTGCTGTCACTAGCTGAGGGAAACGCAGCCTCTGTTGTTTTATGCACTTAAATCCCCAGGGAAATCTCCCCTGAGAGCCTACTGCAGCACCAACAGGCACAGCACAGGCTTTGGCTGAGCTGGGCTGACCACCTTGGCTTGTGCTGAATTTGTGGGGCTGTTTGGGGCCTGACCTGCCTCTCRGAATTCATTTCACCACTCTGAACTATCCTGGAGCTCAGTTAAGAAGACTTTATCACAAAACATAATGACCTACTTGTGACTGATAACAGAGAGCACTGCTTTGGGAAACACCAACCTGCATCCTAGGCTCTTCTAATCCCATGAAAGTTTGAGCCTCCACTCCCTGAGATTAGAAAAATGCCCTGAATATCAAGTGCTGCATATTTGGGGTGGGAATGGTCATCATTACTCTTGGGCCACTGAGAAAGGCAGGATCTGCAGCAGCAGCAGAGAGCAGCCGTGACCCAGGGCTCAGTGGGCTCTGTGTTTTCTGGGCACAGAACTCTGGCTCCCACTCTASGGCATTTTTCTGTGTTTTAGCAGTGCTGTGTTTCAAATCTCTCAGTAGCCCAAGGAGCCACACAGTGCCTGTCCCCAGGCTAAGTGTCTGCAGCCAAGGCTACTGATCCAGTCCCCTGCAGGGACCTTGGCCTTCTGCTCTCACAAATTCACACTTCTGACTACAGAGCAGTCTGAGTTCAGTAAGAGGTGACAATCCCCTCTGTGCAAAATGCCCCATGAACTGGCAGCTTTTCCTGTAATGTGGAGCCATTTGTTAAAATGACAGGGAGGGTGATGCTGGTTTGGAAATTAGCCTCCTGGGCACATTTTGTAATCCCTGGTTATGGAATACAGCAGGTAAGACACTGCAGACATCCTTCTTTCTCCAGGGAAACATCAAAGATGAGTGCTCAGTTCCCTTSGTGTTTCTCATTTAATAGCTTAAAACTCTCCTGTGCTCAGCAGCTTGGCTTTTAGACACTCCCACATGGATGCCTGATTTTCTTTGGTGGAGAGTGACTGTCACTCCACCAAGTCACTCCTGCAGATGGCATGGCAGGGAAGGTGCTGACAACATCTGTGCCACAGCTGCATGCCTCACTTCCTACAGCCCATTGCTGGCCACCTGTAAAGTGCTCTCAGTAAATGGCCATGGTGGATAGAGAACTTTGTTTACTTTCTTGAAATTCTACCCCCAAAAAATTCCATCTGACAAAGGTTATTCTTGCAGCTTACTGACAGCACTCAAATTTAGGCAGCTAATTTAGATATCTAAATTGGAATAGTGTCCTGCCTAATTTTCTCTGTCTGATGTGTGGAGAAAGAAAAATTCACCCAGAAAGTTTTCAAGGCTGGAAATAGAAGTCAGGGCTGTTTTAAAGTCATCAGWGGTGAGTTACATTAAAATGCAGTGCAACATCTGGATTATGTGATTTGTCCTCTAAAGGACTCTCTCTGCAATAGTAGGAATAGGCACATAAAAGACTAGGCACCTCCTTCCATCAAGTTTTGTATCAATCTAAATGTGACTGTGTGAAGAGGAATACCATTAGCACCTTTCTACTTGATAATGCAACTCAGCAGGAAGGGAAAATGTTACATTAGAACTGATTTTATGTAGACTGCAGGTATCTTCTTTGGAAGCTTCAYGCAGCAAATCACTTGGGTGCTGATGCAAAGCCCACAAAAACAAGATCACTTCTTACTAGCACATCTTCCTGTGTGCATGTCTTACTATGTACGTGTCTTTAAGCAGATGTTTAAGGACATTTCTATTCAGCAAAGCACACTAATGTGCATTTAAACCCCACTGAAGGCCAATATTCCCCCATAAGCACATTACTGAACTGCGATTTTGAAACACATCATCACCTCTGTTYGAAATCTTCCCTCACTTTGGAACTCTACTGTTTGAGAAAGAAAAGCCATATGGAACTAATCATGCACATTTTGTCTAGCAGATAGGCATTATAGCAGATTGTGTTTTCCCTTCATGTTCCTGTCCATATGAGCATGCAAACTGTGGTGTGCATATAGCTGAACATGCAAGACAAGATTTTTMRCCCCAACAACATCCATACTGATGWACCTCCTGCTTAGCTGCATAATTATGAGATGAGCACACTCATCACTGCCTATCTACCAGCCAAATTAGGCTTATTTGCTTTCTTTTCCTTTTCCTGCCCTCACAAAGACCTTACTATTTTTTTAGCTTGTTTTCTCCTTATTTGCTTTCATTTAATRTTGGTCTTTCCCCCTTGTCTGTTGGCTCCTCAATCAGAAACATGTAGTAGAATTCAGATTACAGGAGAGAGATTTCTTTCTGGCAGATGTTCCACACTCTACTATATTGCCTCAGAGAAAAGTATTTTCCTGGGAAGAAAATAATTTCCTGAAATTTCAGTACTGGCTTACAGAGAACCAAGAGAGRACCAACACTGCAGGATTTCTGCCAWCCATAACCCCAGGACTGGGAAGAAGGCATCAATCACCACTAATCCTTATATGCTGAACTGTGTAAATCAGATGCCAGTAAAGACCAAATAATAAAGTTTTGTCAGCTCACAGAGTACCATGGTTCTTTCTCTTTAAAAAGTGACAGGTATAGATACAACTCACATTGTTGAAAAGTCTGACATTGTGCATTTTTGTTCATGTCACAACACTGGACCTACAAAGAAAAGTCATCTCAGTCCTTTTCCTTTAGGGCTTCTTAGCACGAGGCATTCTGAGCATTTAATCAGCAGTTATTTGGACWCTAAAGACAACAGGGTCATCCCAACTTTAGAAAATAGACATAAGCACTACATCATGACACTGATTTACATGCATAGAAACACACCTAGTATGCATAGATAGGTGTGTATGTTATTTTCTAATGAAAAAATTGTATTTTAAATATTTTTCAGAATATGTGATCAGTGTTTTGGGAGGTGAATATTTTAATCTAAGTGTAAAGGTTTTTATTAATCCTTGTCTGTCAAACAAAGGAAAGAGGAAATTCAAGAGCAATACAGGTAAAATTTCTAAAATGTGTCCTGAAATATTCTTCTATGCACTAGGCTCCTCTGTGATTAAAGCTGTATATCTGAGCACTCTCCAGTTCTCTAAACCAGTGGATATACAAGCTGGGAGACTCCAAAGCTCTTTGTTCATTAGCATTTTAGCTCTGAATTGCATTGCATTAATAAATACTTGTCCAATACAGAATATTGAATGCCGGGAGATGGTATTATGGAGAAACTTATATTTCCCACAGGGCAGATGGATATGAAGGGAGAGGGTAGGAATTAATGACAGGCTAAAATCTGAAACATTTTTGTAATGGCCACCATTTGGATTAGACAGAGGATTGTCATTTCAAATGGGCTTCCAGCAGAGTGAGATGGTAAAGTTTGGTGGGGTTTAGAKCACTAATTTATCATATAGCTGTACTTGTGAGTAATGTATAACTATTTCCTTAATACATATGTAAGAGAATGAAAAGGGTATGTTACCAGCATAATAACCAAGCATCCATATTTTACCRTCCCAGCTGGGACTGAATGAATATTTTATGAAGTAGAAAGGTAGTTTGGGTTCACTTGGCACAATTCACATGGCAGATGATTGGGAGCTGGCCTCAATTTGAGCTGTAAGGTTTGCAGTGAGTGACAAAGGAATTGAAGGTAGTAGATGTGTGTGCTTCCATGTACCCTGCTGCAGAATTTGGCCTTGAAAATCCTCACTRAGGTTGCCAATTTTATACAAAACACTTAAAAAAATAATTGGCATAATGACTCAGACTTCTGGCTTTTGTCACCAGCTCAGTGCTGCAACCATTATATAGGTGTGTTTAAACCTTGAGAATAGGTTTACTTGACCAGGAACAAGCAGCAGTGGTGATTTTGCCCTTGCTTCATAACTTGTACAGGGGTGGGGAGTAAACAGCTTTTTGAGAGAGAGCAGCCACTGACCCAAGTCTGAATCAGCTCTATTACTCAAGTAATGAAAAATGCCTGAAAGCAAATAGCATTTCAATTTTTCAGTGGTCTAAAATACAGGGAGGTCAGGTTGATTGCAATATTTCCATTTCATTCTTCAGTGAGAAATCAATCATTTGAAAAAACATGAGTGATTAGAAACTCTCAGCTAGCTTTCAATTAACAGCAATAGGAATATAGCAAAAGTGTTCTTTTACATTTTTTCAGGTGAGTTATGTTATATATTTTATACTGCTGTTCAATTTGATCATTCTGCCAACTTTTCTCCAGATGATGCACAACTCTTCACATAGAAGGAATATAATTCAGCTCCCTTATACAAAATCAAAAGAACAGCGATGATTGAATTTATGCCTATGAGCTGAAAAAATGTGCTGTGCTCTCAGAGGATGTGAAGAGAATAATGTCTAAAGGAATTATTCTGGAATATTCTGGAATTGATTAATAATTTAAATATAAGTGATATATAATATAAAATTAATATAAACATATATATAAAATTAATATAAATAATTTAAAAATAAGTGAAAATTATTATCCTATCTTGGTTCTTATGTTTACCTTTGTCTGGTTTTCCAAACTGGTTGCTGCTCATATTTATTCAGTATACCAGAAATTTTTAAAGCCAGTGTGCATATGGGGATATGTGTTTGATAAACTTTATAAATAAAATTTTATTAATAGCTCTAACTCTCAAACTTTGCATTCCTTGCAATAAATGCATAAAAGATGAGTGTGACATATTATTCTTTGGTTGCTGAAGCCATACTCAATGATTTAAAAATGTTAAATATTCAACTGAAAGTGGTAGATTTATATCTTATTTGAAAGAGCTCAATACCAAGTCAAAGGCATTCAAATAAGCCCTAGTCTGACTTGCAAAAAATAAAATGTCACTTTTGTACATCTCAAAAATATTTCACTYTTAATTTAGAGATATTATTCCTCTTTATCATGGGAAATTAAAATATAATAAAATCACAGCAAGATTTCAGAATATTTTTCACCTAAGCAGCTGTCAGGTCCTGTGAGGGAGGTCCTGGGGCTTCCTGCTCTGGGATAGCAAAATRTTGGATGTGGAGAGAGCAGGCCTGGACTGCTTCCCCTTGGACAGCAGGATACCCTTGGACAAACTTAAGGCAAAACAATGCCAAACGACCAATTMGAAWGTTTTAGCTATGRAAGCAACAATTTAAACTWTTAAACCTTAYGATAGGTTGAACAKTCCACACCAGCAACAACTTAAAATTTCTGAACAGCCCGTGGCAGCATYGAATTAAACTCTTCTAAACAGCCCATAGGAGCAGCACATTGAACTTATAAGGAGAGGAAGAAATGAATAAAGAAAGGTAGGAAAACTAGAGGTAAAGGATCCCATGTGAATGTACCTCCACCCACACAGCCTCTCAGTTGTTCTATTTACAGAACAGTCCTCTTGCAGGTGCATTTTGTTATTCTCAGACTTTTCAGAAGGGTGCTGGATGGTCTCATGGTTTCAATTCCCCTCCCCTGTCAGAGACAGAAGTGCAGTGCTGTCTCAAATTTGGTTTGAGAGACAGTTACCCAAAATAAGAAGGGTAGTCCCCAAAWAAACTCTATCCTACCTCCAAGGGCCTTTTTCCTATCACTTTATCTCATTGGCATGGTAACGTTCCTTTTCTCCTCTGCCCAGTGTTKGAGACATTAACTCTTTCAGGTTTACATTAACTCCATCAGGTTTTCAGCATCTCACAGCAGCTCTCCTCTTCTGGATGAAAACCATATCCTACTCTCCCTACCTTGTAACAGAAATTGCCACAGACACTGAAGGCACACAGCAGACCATTAGCTAAGGCAAGAATTGAAATGAGTTTCTCCCATTTGTGAATCTGCATCTGAGCCACCTGATCAGGTAACTTTYTTCCCAGGTGCAAATATTCAATCTTTATCATGTGCACTGCAGCACAGTCTAGGAAGCTACAAACAGAGGGCTGAAACCTCTTGTTTTAGGCACTCTGACAACACAAGCCAAAAATACAGTATAGCAGAGGGAAATGAAAGGTGGAAGAACAGTGCACAGCAGCATATTTGTTTCTGAAGGCATTTTTCCTTGGTTTGCTCCATACCCTGACAATACTACAACCTTAAGATGAATATAACAGACTTAAAGTTTTTTTGGACAAACTTTGGTTGTTGAAATAACAAATTTGAAAATAATCAGCAGCCTCACAGAAAGCACCCAGTGGTTTGGGATTTTTTTTTACTTAGATATATACATAGAAAGAACAAGGAAAATGACTGGAGTTGTCAAATGAAAATCAGGTAAGRATTTGCATTGAGGCTAGTTATTAAATTTGACTGCTACCACAGAATCACAGACTCAGAGAATTGTTTTGGTTGAAAAGACCCCTAAGGTCCAACCAATAACCCAGCACTGCAAAGTCCAGCATTAAACCATGTCTCTAAGTAAAATATCTACATGTATTTTAAATACCTTCAGGGATGGAGACCCAGCCTCCTCCCTGGGCATCATGTTATGATGCTTGACAACACCGTTGGTGAAGAAATTTTCCTGAAATCCAGTCTAAACCTCCCCTAGAACTACTTGAGGCCATTTCATTTTGTCCTGTTGCCTTTTACTTTGGAGAAGATACCACATCCCGCCTGCCTAAAACCTCTTTTCAGATAACTACAGAGAGTGAAAAGTTCTCTCTTGTAGACAGTGGGTCATCTTGTCCTGGGAGGAGATAAGGCCTTACATTGAGTACTTCAGATCCTCCTCCTCCTCCTTTGTCGTGTTTCTCTCCATCCAGTAAAGGCTGGAGATTCTGCCTAGCCCCCTTTTGTTGTTAATGTACTTATGGAAAGAGTTTTCATCGTCTTTTGGGGCAATTTTAGAGGCAAATTTACTTCCAGTCAGGCTTTGGCGCTTCTGATTTTCTCCCCGCACAATCCCATGAAGGCTGTGCTCCCCTCCCGCCTGGCTGCCCCTTCTCCCAAAGGTCCTAAACGCTCTGGTTCCATCAGAGTTCCACGTAAGGGTGTGGCCATGGAACCCTGGTGTCTGTGACATCGGAGGGGACGGTCCCCAGGCACCGCAAGCTGCAGTGTCACC
>NW_026623680.1:443955-451263 GCF_030028575.1 Malurus melanocephalus | reverse complement strand
CTCCAGGCCATGGCTGGAAAAATCACCAAAATCCTGCTGCTGCTGGCCATCCTCCAGTACGGGCTGAGGGCAGATGCCCAGACAGGGAAGACCACGGAGGAGGTCCCGATACAGCGTGAGGAACAGCGCAACCAGGGGATGACTTGGCTGGTGAGAAAGATTGTAWATTGCTCAAGAGACTGTGACTGGGCAGCTGGGAATAACTCTGGATTAGTCTGTGTGAGTAGCAGGGCAGTGATCCTCTAGCATGGGCTAAGTTTTAACAATGCCTGCATGCCACTTGGGTGTCTCTGCCCAGGTGTTRTTTCCTGCCTGCTGCTCACCTCTATTTCTCACTTCAGRGGCCTGGGTACACAGMRAACAATGGCCTCACTCTAAAGACAGAGGCAAAGAAGGCATTAATTACTTCAGTCTCTTCCTCATTCTTTGTCGCTATATTTCATCCCYATCCAATAAAGGATGGAGATTCTTCTGAGCGCTCCTTTTGTTGCTAATGAATTTATAAAAACATTTTTATTCCCTTATATGGCAGTTAATATATTACCAGATTAAGTTCTAGTTGAGCATTGGTTCATTTGAGCTTTCTGATTTTCACCCTTCACAACTTCTCGGCAGCTGTGTCCTCCTGAGTGGCTGCCCCTTCTTCCAAATGGGATAAACTCTCTGGTTYTATGTGAATTCCATCCAAAGTCCCATCTGGCTGGGCAGGGTGTCACTGTGGGGCTCTGGTGTCTCTGGCTTGGGGTGACATGTCCCCAGATGCCCCATGTGGCAGTGTCACCRCAGCAGTGAATGGGGCAGGAGATGGGAAGCCTGGGCCAAGGGACAGACACAAAGCACCAGCACCCAGGGGGAGCCTCAAAGGCTGGGGAGAGGATGCAGGGGCTGGGGAGATAGTTTTGGGCAGGGCAGGTGACTCCCTCAGGGTCATTCACAAAGGCTGCCAACTACAGCCAGTGCCCATGGGGATRTGCCCTCATCCCCACAGTGTTCCAACTTTCTCCTGGCTGCCTCCAGGGTCCTGCACCGCCTCTCCCACCCATCCCTGGGCCCTGCATCTCCTGCCCCCACTGCCCCAGCCACCATCTCTCCACCACCAGCCCTGTTGAGCCCCTTCTCTCCCTCCTTCTCCTTCTCTTCCTCCAGGCCGTGGCTGGAGGCATCACCAAAATCCTGATGGTGGTAGGCATCTTCCAATATGCGCTGAGCGTGGATCTCCCAGCCGTGGAGGTCACGGAAGAGCTCCTGAGACAGCATGAGGAGCAGCGCAGCCAAGAGATGTCCAACCTGCAGAAGATGGAGGAGAGGATTCAGGAGCAGCCCAGACCCACCCAGAAAACCACRCTCATCTCAATCTGCCAGCAATGGGGGTTCTGGAAGTGTATTGAATTTATCCTCGCAGTCTTTGGGATCTACTTGCTGCCCCGGCGGAGGAGAGCTGACACCTCTGACAGCGACAGCCAGAGGGAAAACACCTGCAATGCCCAGGATCAGATGGAGATGGAGATGGAGATAGAGGAGGAYGAGGAAGAGGAGGGTGGTGAGGACAAGCCGTTGGATAATGGAGGGACCTCCTCTGCTCCTGCCTTGTCCTTCCCAGAAGAAACGTTCTGATGGCTGTGTCCAGCCACGGGAGCCGGCAGCGCCTCAGCCTGCAAGGACAACATCATCGACYGCCTGCTGCTCCTGCCCCTGACACCACCCACTGTGCACTTGTTCCACCAGAGCTGGGCACTGCGGGACATCTGCTGACACCTCTGCAGCCGTGTAGAGCAGAAGCCAGAGAAAATGCTGTGCTTCYTCCTCCCCCACCTGAGGAGGCAAATAGAATCCAGATCCTTGCCTCCTGCACAGCCTCTGCAAATGGTCCCAGTTGTGATACTGTCCCTGCCAGAAGCACAGAAGGGATTTACCCCTTGTCCATCTCTTAATAAAATAGTGGATCTGTTTTGAGAAATGCTGTGCTTGTGAGTGTCYGGGCAAGACTGTATTGGGGGATAGTGCCCCTTGGCTCTATCTCCCCTCTGTAACAAAGASATGAAGTTTGTGATCCAGCTGATGTTTGCAGTGGTTATATTTGTGCTTAGACACCTAGCACCTCCCTGTCTTCTCTCCTCCTGGTGTTCTTGCTGTCTCCTCCTCACTGCATCCTTTGCCATGCCCTGGGACACCTCTGAACTTGCTTCAAAAGATGCTGCTGAAAACAGCAGTTCCATCACAGGGTCTTGCTTCTTTTCCTCAAGCTGTCCTTAGGAGGGTTGTTCCATAAGGTGAAACCTCAAAGGCCTGTGGAGGCCATTGTGTCACCATTTCTGACCATCAGATCTTRACCTACAGCTGGAGCCTCAGCCACCTCTGGATACAGTTTGATGGGTGCTGGGAGATGGCCTTGTGTACACAGRCCTCTCTGGACACTTTCARAACCCACCTGGATGAGTTCCTGTGTCACCTGCTCTAGGTGACCCCACTTTAGCAGGARGGTTGGACTGGGTGATTTCCAGARGTCATTTCTAACCCWAACGRTTCTTTGATTCTGTGAACTTGTAAAATTTATAAGAAACTGCTTGTGTGTGCAAATGCCGAAGAGAAGCATAAAATGTAAYATGTAAATCATCTGCTTTTCCTCTTTGTTGCTTTTTCTTTCCCCGTTCCTTTGCCTCTTCCCTTCCTCAGTTCTCTAAGTCCCTGAGGCAAATATTAGAAATCCACTCCAACGGCCAATTCCTAAGGGAGCAGTCGGGCTTTTTGCAGGACACGAGGATTTTCCAGGTGCACTTGAGGAATCGCCCGGCGGGAGCCCCGACTGCCATTGCGGGGATTGACCGCCAAGGGTCCCCCTTGTACCAGCGCCTGAGGTGCGGCGTGTGCCAATGGATCGGGAAAATCCCCGCGAATTCTCYTTAAAAGACGCTATCTATGACTACGTAAATATTGCTGCATAATCATTTCTTCACCAAAGAAGATAGTTTTAATGTAGTTTCTCCGTTTTGAAATTATAATGTTCCTTGGAAAGACATAATTTGCTGATTAGAGATATGTTTGTTTAGCTGCAGAGCCTCAAGCTTCAAATTTGATTGCCTTCATTTTAATCACATAACTGATCTTATTTTCAGTAACACGGAGTTGTTTGTTCMAAATGCATTTATGAATTCTTATCTCAGTTATGTCACATGGTGGAAGTGATATCACTCTTACTAATTCCTAATATCATAAAAAACCCACTTACACAGAGGAGAAAGTGCTGGAAGAAGGAAGTAGCTTTTGAATTTATTTAAACTAAACACTCTCAATTTTAAGTCTTTAATCCTGCTTATGCTGCCCTCAAAGACAGGCTCCAAAACCATACATGATCCATGTACCTCTGATGTCAAAGACCTGTCACACTGAGTRTGACACAGATACACTTGGCTCATGTCCCATTGCCCCTGCCTGCAGCTACATCTCCTTTGTCTGCCTTGCTTTATCATGTCTTCCTTCTTCCTAGATGCATCCTAYCTCCAGGAACTTCCAGCTGCTCAAGCTGCCATCCCTTATTCTTCCAACCTACAGGACAAGGGAAAAGAAAATAAACTAATTGAGGCAGTGGCACTTCATAGCACAATTTCCTGACTCCTGCACCACCCCTTCAGCCCTGAGATCCTCTGAGTCCCTGCTCATCCTGTGCTAGGAACTCTCTGGAGAAGAAAAACCTGAGCTTTCTGGACCTGCAAGGCAAGCACAAAAAAGAGGGTAAACTTTTAAAAAAGCAAGACAGGGAGAGGTTTTGGTGATGGAAAAAAATTGCACCTGCCAAGTCACCTTTTACAGAACTTCTGGCTGCAGCATGATGGAGACAGAGATGGCTTTTCAGAAACCTTCCTTTTCAGCCAAGGATTAAAGGGGGTCCTACAATGAATTAAATAATAATTTTACAACACATGTAATTGTTGGACACACTCTGTCCCAGCCTCACAATTTAACAGTGATGTCTGTGTGCCACAAGGTGAAGAACAGGGATCCAAGGACATACAATGCCAGTAGCAAAACGTTGCTCAAGTTSCAGAGCTCCTTTCCCAGCCCACTTCCAGCCTGACACAGAGCAGTGTGCATGCTCTCCAGGATGTGTGTGCCAGGGATATGGGGCTGGAAGAGAAGGAGTTTCAATACCTTGTTCCGGAAGTTACTTCTTAGTTGCTGTTTTAGGAAGAGGTCATCACTGAGCCATAAAGTGCTTGGAAAATGTCCTCTCTCACCCAGAACCTTCTCCTGTGGCAATGGTGGGGAGAATGCCAGTGGAAAATTCCTGTGCATAATGAGGTCAGATATACCAGTTTTCCATCTTTTTTAACTACCCAAGCAGTGAAAAGCAACTGGAGTGACAGCCAAGGCTGATCCAGACACAGCTCCCGGAAACATTATGCAAGAACATGACCTTGATGTAAACAGGAGTTCAGGATCTTAATGCAAATGGGAGTCCCTGAAAAGATCAGGCTGATCACCTRTTGAGATAGGGTTGTTCTAATCACAAGAAATATTTGAAAGCTAAATCCATCTCCAGAGCACAACAATGCCTGAATTGAAAGGTGGATAYGGGAACATGTGACTGAGCAGCCCAGTTGGGCCTTGGAGCCTCAGAGCCAGYGTGGGCTGGGAGGCAAAGTGACATTAAAGAGAGGGAACAGTTTGTACACTGGCCAACCTGCAGAGGTTTAATTTCTCCTCRGTAGGTAACAAGCACCGACATCTGTGAAAGTCACTGTGCAGTGAATAACAAACATCCAAATGTGGGGCACCCAGGAAGGCGGCCAGTCCAGCTCTGCCAGAGTCAGCAGCTGCACTTGCAAGCACCAAGTTTTTATTGCAGTGATTATTGATGACCGAGCCCAGCATCCTTTTCAAAGCAGAGCTTCTCATCGAACTGTGTATTAATGGCTGACTCTGAGAGCTGATGGCTTTGCTTCATCATTTGGCTCTGACACAGGGAAACAGAGCAGCATGAGAAGGTAGCAAATGCAGGCAAACTCTTCTAAATCACTGGCTGTGATTCTAAAAAGTATGGTTGAGCTTTTTTGCACAAATGATAAAAACATTGTGGCATGAAAAAGGCTGCCTTTACAAACAGCAGGGTGGAAACCTGCAAGTAAACCAAACACTAAATAAATAGGGATAACTGGATTTGTTTGTTTTTAATGAGGCAATAATAACGGTAATAATCAGAGAAAGAAACARCTCCATTTTAAAATTATTTTCAGACTCAACAAATTTTATTCTCAAATTTGAGCTTTTACATACATATATATATAATGTTTGTGTCTAAATATTACATACATATAATTTCYTTTATCTACATTGCCTTTTTCATCTTTAAAAAATTTGAATCATGTGTCTTACATAGAGTAGTTCTAATAACCATGTTTGTATGGCAAAGAGAGTGGCTTTTTTCAGCCACTCACTAGCATCACTTTGTGAAGCCTTAAGTGGCTTAAAATGCCCTTTACACAGYCTTTATTCTGCTTACTTCAGAGAAATCTCATCTTACAGAAAGCTGGAAGGGGAGAATCTTGTGCCAGGGCAGTATAGGTCTGATCCACTCAAGCATGAGCTTTTTATATCAAGTCTGTGAGCAGTAATTCTGACCCATATGGTTTACTGAATTAGAGSCTAATTTTGTAATATCCCATCCAGATTTATATCTTAGTACCTGAACATTTTGCCTTATCAACTAGAATGTTGCCTTGCATAATTCATGAAGCTGTGAATTATTTTTATGTATCCTTTCCCACTATTTTTTTAAAGCTACTTGAAAACCAAACACTAGAAGTACAAAAATGCTTAACAGCATTCTGAAACAAACTTAGACCATGATCCTGTGAACAGTAGTAAGAGCAGTCTGGGATTATTTACACATGCAAGATAAATACTAGATTAAAATATTTCCTCGATCATAACTTACACGCTTGAGGGTGCAAAAATAAAGCAAAATACTTTTGTTCAAAGTCCAATAATAATACTTCACATTATTTCAATTTATAACTTCAAAATACCCATAAAACTTGCGCCTACTAAGAAAACYCAAAACAGAGTACAATATGTTTAATATTTCTCCCTCTTGGATGCTTAACAAGCAAAATATCATAAACTGCTACAGATGGAGCTTTAGSACAGTTTAGCAGAGCTTCTATGCAYCCCATCAGAGTAGTATAGAGCAGTGAAATGAAGACAGACGGTGCAGTAAGTGCAAGAGCTGTAAATGAATGTGAACAGAAATTGATTTTGAAATGTTCTTGGCGCTTTCCCAAGAAAATATTATCACTGTATTTAAAAAGAAGCGTTCCATGCATTGTTTCAGGATTACTAAGTATAAACWCTGGCCTCCTTAATTATTTTCTCTTCTGAGACCTATTTTCAGTTCAGCTGCGACATTTACATAAAAACCAAGCAAACTTCTATGGATTGTCAAAACTAAGTAGAATAAGAATTGTACTTGAGCACTGTATCTAGTTCTGGGCTTCCCAGGACAGGACAGATATGGAGCTACTGGAGAGAGTCCAGCAAAGTGTCACTACAATTTTAAAGGCACTGAAACACCTCTCCCACAAGGAAAGGCYGAGAGAAATGRGACTMTGACATGGAGAGGAGAAGGCTCAGGGAGGGACCTCGTCAGAGGTGCAGAGAGGACAGAGCCAGGATCTTTTAACTAGTGCCCAGTGAGAGCACAAGATGCAAAAGGCACAAACTGAAACATAGGAAGTTCTGTCTGAACATCAGGAAATACTTTTCTGCTGTGAGGATGTCCAAGCACTGGCACAGGTTGTCCAGGGATATTGTGGAGTCTCTGTGCTCAGACATTCCAAAGCCACCTGGACACAGTCCTGGGCAACTGCTTCTAGGTGACCTGACTGAGGCTGGACCACTTTCAGCCATTCTGTCATCCTATATAGAGAATTGTGCTTTAAAATGTGTCAACAAAAAAAAATTCCTGAGGAGACTGCAGTATCTTGAGTATCAACCTCATTAATTTTCAGCATTAGTTAAGCCAAGTGTTTCATTCTTTGAGTGGACAAGAACTATACATCCAAAGTCAGGTTATTTTATGCTTTTCTACGTTTGCAGCTGTGGCAATGCATCTGCATCCCATGGACAGCAGTCARTACTCTGTGGATGTATAAAAGCATTGAGACCAGGCTGCTCTCAGGTGCACAAAGCTGGACTTGTGTGAATTGGCATCACTCTGTGTTCCCTAGCCTAGGCTGCTTACTCCTTAGGGAAAACTGAAAATWGCTGGGAGAAAAGGTTTTCAGGAAAAGTCTCATATGAAAGTTTTCATTT
>NW_026623680.1:438475-443785 GCF_030028575.1 Malurus melanocephalus | reverse complement strand
TATTTCTAAGTGTGTGTGTGCACTTCTTGTAACATACATCTATCACCTGGCACTATGAAATATGTCAGACTGAGATCTAGACCCAGTCAAAGCATGGCCAAGATGGAAATTTTAAAGAAGGTCAAACACTGCATTAGTTTTGATGATTCAGAAGTTGGAAATCTTCCATCTCCATTATCACRTATCTAACTTCCTTAGCATATTGTTAAAGGATAACTTATTTCTGCAGGTGCTATCTTTCCTCAAGGACATAAAACCATTATTATCATTATCATCACTAGTTGTTTGTAAGACTCCAGGACATTTTCTTGTCACACTAAGTGTTACTAGCCTGAAACCCCAGCAATTTGCATCACTCCTCAGAGCCTATGGCTGCCCAGGGCCCCGTCACTGTCCCCAGCTCCCTTCATCACCTGCTGTGGGCTTCTCAGTRAGAAACCTGGAGAAGCATGGTTTGTTAATACAAGTCTGTTATTTCCCTCACAGCAATTATTGAGATCAGCTAAYACAAAAGCAATAGCAAAATGTACTAGTTGATTTCAGATATTGATTTTTGTCCCTGTACTTTGAAATGCTTCCAAAYTCCAGCTGCGACAAAAAAAGTTACAATTAAAATCCTGGATATCACACTGACATCTGTTGTAGAAAAGATGCACTTAGAGGAAATTTAGAATTTACAATATATGTTGTACTGACAGGGTAATTAGTGAGACAAAAGGAAGTATTTGGTTTAAATATCAACAATAGAATTCCCAGTGGGATTCTTTGCTTCCTTGTTCTATCAGACAATGTCAGACCCATGTAGAGAACTGCAGATGAATGACTGCTCTCCAAGCATACGAGAGTACTTGTGTTCACTAGAAATCACCTTGAATGTAAAAAAAAAATAAAATAAAAACAAAAAAAGGACATAACCTGTGGGACAAAAAGAAACTGTGGATTGTGACAGACATGTTGGAGACCACCCTGTGAATCTGAGCAGGTTCAAGCCAAGGGAAGAAGCACTAGAGATAACAAAGCCTATGGAAAAAAGCTCAGGATAGGGTCAAAGTAATGCTATTTTGAAGTTAGGGTTTTACTAGATATGCCAAAACTCTGAATTTCAAACTTCTTGCTCTGCAGAAAGTCCTGGCATTTGTGAACAGCTGAAGAGTGATTCACTCATCACAGGTAGTTCTATATAAAAATAGTGAAAAATGCAATGTTCTCTTCAGAGACTCTGTAACAGCTGCTAYGTTTTTACCTAAGCTGAAACCCTTACCAAAATTATCCAACCTCTCCAAATGGAAAATGTGAYATTCTGTAATAAAAATCAATTCTGTAAGCAATTAGTACCACTAACCATGCTTTCAGTATCTTGTTACAAAAACCTGTAATTTGTTCTCTGTACATTCCCACAAAAAGGAGGAAAACCCAGCCACTAAACAACAACACAAAACCCAAAAAAATCTAGGCTTGTCTCTTAAGGAAAAAAGGCTTGCATGATCATGCATGACTGTCYAAGTACCTACTCAGCATTTCCCACTATCCCAAAATTTCTCATGTTGGCAAATTTCTACCATAACTGGTAATTAAGACAAAGTCTCCAAGAAATTAGACTTCTGTTCAATTATAAAGTTTTGTGAATCTGAGTARTGGAGAAAAATTCAGCGTGCTCTTGGAGCAAAAGGTAGTTCAGTGCAGCCCTGTCTTCTGATGTGTAATTTTCATTGTGATTAAATGTCAATACATGCACCAAAACTTAGGTCATGCAGAAATCATGTTTGTGTTGTCAGCTATACACAAGTAACAGAAGGAAAGGTTGACTTAGGAACAGAGAGTCCRTTGTGAAATGCCAAGAACACTTCATTTTCTAAACAGGTCTTCATACCACTGTCAATTGATCTTCACAGAACAAAAACCACAAAACCTTTTATGTAGCTTTGTAAGTGGAGTCCATACTGAACAGGGTAGCTCAATCTGAGAAATAAAAGATATATGGTAAGAAACCAGAATATATTGAGCAACCAGAGACTGCTGGTGCAATGTGGCTACCAAATGATAATGCTATGACTCCCTTGGGGCTGCATGGCTCCCAGTCAGACTACTCCAAATTTTGGCTACCAGCGTGGTCTCTGCTGTGTGGTGATAATTCCCCTTTCAAGAGCCCTAAACAGAGAAAACTGAAAACATAAGTTCTTCTTTGCTAAYGTGGGCATGAAACAGCTCACCCAATAAATTCCTTTCTGTCAAATGCCCCAGGGCTGGCTGCCCATCAAAAGTGAACTGACTGCAGGGCTGGGATGGAGGTGACCCTGTAAACCCAGAGCCCCTTGGACAGAAGTGTAGATTCCCAGGACAAAGCCCAGCCAGGGAGGGAAAGCTGCAAAGCTGACCTGCAGTGGCAGAACTCTMTGGGGAGGGAAGAGCAGCACTGGGCAGTAAAGGGTGATAAGGGCTGATTTTGATGTGTAGGGAGGGAACTGATTTTGGATTTAACCCTGCTGGTGTGCTCATACCACTTCTGTTACTGAAGCTCAGCCTGTGTTTGGTGTCCAGTGTTCACCTTCAGCTCAGGAGAGATGTGGAATATTGGGTGAGAACAAAACTGCAGCCATGTGGGCATCCCAAAATCCCAAAGACATATGAAACTTTTACAACAGTAAAARGTATACAAATGACAGACCAATCCATAAGACATTTGTTAGGAGAAGCCTCCAGTCCCTACACGACAACTGAAGGCAGACTATTGTGCTCTGTTGGAAATATCAGGTGCCTGGATTGCCTGAAGGAATCTGTAAATGAACAAGTAGAAGTGAACAAGCACACATGAACAAGAACACAAACAGGCCCCACTTTGAGCATGGGTTGGACTGGATCCTAAGGTTCCTCCCAAGCCTATTTATTCTATGATTAGACATTTAATCAATATATGCAACAAGCAAATCTCCAGAATATGTGTTCTAGAATGGATTTACTACAACAGAGGAGTGAGAGGAGGGAATTCACATATTTCTCAAGCTGAAGGCCCACACTGGAGGYTCACATCTACACTGGGACTGAAGAGGAGGGCAAATCTSAGATRATCTGAGAGACACATGAACTACACCTGAGAATCTGCCCTRCTTCTCTTCYAGTTGTATTAAGACTGCATCTGTGYCAGTTTGAGACAAAAARTACAGAATTCAACCTGTCTGGAAGCATGAAACTTTTCTATCTGAACACATGAGTAGTTTAAGATGTGGGGGGTTTGCAGATACAAGAAGCATGTGTTTTTWTAATGTACCTCTCCCTTTGGCTTTKGTGGTTTAATACTTACACAAAAGAAGTACAGCAGAAACTGTCATCCTCATTTCTTGCTTGATTGCTGTGTGGCATCTGCTAAGCTCTCTTTATTTTGATAAAAGGCTCTCCAGAGCATAGAAGGTGTTCCTTTTTGGTGTTGCATTACTGACTCTCTTTTGACTGTCATGTAGAAAAATGTTGCTAACTCAACTGATTTTCTTACAAAGTCTGTATTTTTCTTAAATCCTTTGCTAAAACTGSCAGAGATCCATTTCCCTTTGCTGAGGTTCTCAAAATGAGAGAGCCTTTTAATTTGAAAAGAAGATTGAATAGATGAAGCAAGAATACCCAAAATGTAAAATAAATTGTGTCAGAATGAAAAATAAAACTCCCTAATTTTCACTTAAAAGAGCATTTAGGGAATACACTTTTCTAAAACCAACAGATATTATGCTGGAAAATCCTTAGCTACACCCYTGTCAATGGGCCAACAGAAGCCAGTTTATGACAGAAAATAATGCATGAATGAGATATCCTAGCCATTTGCAGGGCATTTTCACATTTTTAGTGTTTCAGATTGCCAAGGTCTGTGTGGTAGAAACCACATATGGTACAATTGTGAATAAGCCAGAAAATGGGGCTATTAAGGAGCACTGCACAAACACAGACTAATGGGTGGCTATCTGGAATGCAAACATAGCAAAATGGCACTGAAGAGAAGTGTAGAAACCAAAACCAGGGACTAAAAGGAAATATTTCTGAGCAGATCATAAGCCCCATAAAAGAGAAGGAAAGAGAAAGGACTGGTGAATCAAAAAGAGGATGTGAAAGAGCAAGTGARGAGCTGCACAGGATTGAAGGTATTGGCTGAAACAAGTAACCAGCACAAAGCTGAGAGAAGCTAGCCATAACTTCAGAAAGGTCTTTCAACATCRAAAGGACAGTGCTCTGGCTCTTGATGCTGGATGGAGCCTCCAGCAAGCTGCTCCTTCCACCTTTCTTTGGGAGGACAAAATGACTGAGGCTGCATCTCCAGAGAAAGTACCAGAGACCACCAGGTGCCCATTAATCACAGATCTTTGATGAGAAATTCATTTGGGGTGCAGAGTTCACATCATCAGCTGAAGAAGTGACAACTGTGTATTTATATCATGAAAGAGTTGATCTTAATCTCTATGTCAAGATTTTAATTCTTTTGTTCTTCTCTTTCTTTKAACTGGAACCTATTCAGTGACCTAAATTTTCTGTTCCTCTTAAGCTCTGCTTGGCACATGCAWGAAGGAAAGGGGCCAAAGATGGCCTTGAGCCACCGCTGGTCTGCTGGGGACTTGCTTAGCTTCYCACGTCAATTGGCCTCGGGCTGCCCTCGTTTGGATTTGGCTCCATCCTTCAGCTTTGGCTGCAGCAGCCCCGGAGGGGCCATTCCACAGCCAAGAATAACTCAGCAGCTCTCCGGCCACCCTTCCARCCCCTGGATCTCTCCAGCAGACACAGCATTCGTCCCTGAGCCAAATGGCAGCATCCCTGATAGCAGCGGGGCGGGGGAGGATGGTAAATCCAATGAACCCCTTTTCCTCGGGGATGCACAGACGGGTCGGCCAAAGGTGATTCACTGGCTTTTCCTTGTGAAGGAATATCCCCACGGCAGGGCACCAGAACTGCGTCGGCCCCTCGCGTGGCTCACGAATCTCCGACACGGATCTCTGGCGGTCCGAAGATCCGGGACAGCCCGGGCGGCCGCCGAGAAGAGCTCACCGAGAGCTGGTGGTGGGGCGGCGGCGGGCGAGGGGCACTGGGCGGGCACCGAAAGCGCTGTGCCGGACCCGGGGCTGCCGGACGGCATCACCCATCGCGGGAGGCATCACCCATCGCGGGAGGCATCACCCATCGCGGGAGGCATCACCCATCGCGAACGGCATCACCCATCGCGGGAAGCATCACCCATCGCGGCCGGCATCACCCATCGCGGGAGGCATCACCCATCGCGGACGGCATCACCCATCACGGACGGCATCACCCATCGCGGGAGGCATCACCCATCGCGGG